>NW_020524881.1:0-33024 GCF_003368295.1 Carassius auratus | reverse complement strand
TAAAAATGAAAATGTAAGTTTCTCTTTGCTAAGCTCACAAACTTTAGACTTCTATTTGCCTCATGAACCCCTAAATTAGTTTTGAAAGCTATTATAGTGAATCAATAATGCTTCTGCAGGGTTTTCTGTGGCTTGGCATGCCTCAAGTATGTGTGTACGTGTCCACATGAGCGTGTGATCTTTTGTGTAGAGAATATCAGAGGGCAGTGAAGTGTGCATGGTGGCCAGCCAGTGAAGGGGCTGTTTAAAAGGTATCCATGGATACTGACTTTCAAGGACACTTTTGAACAGTAGCATTGATGTGAACGAATACAGCCGTGAGCATTTTTACATACATACGCTCGCTCTCCTCCTGTTTATCTGTTTTATACATAAAGCCAAAATATGGGCATTTGTGATTGTGATGCTAAATAGATTGGATTCAATTGCTTCAAAAGATGTGTATGATAAAATAATTGAATCTTCTGAAATGTGCTAGGATTAAAGACCCCGTTTATTAACCCACTGGTTGCAAAACTTCAGAAGCCCTGTGGGATGTCCCGAATCTCTAGTTTGTTTTTTCCACCCTAGTAAAACGGAGGCCCAAGTGGGAGGAGTCAAGAGCGAAGTGCAGGACTGCACAGTTTAGTTTGAACTTGTTATGCAACGAGAACTGTGTGTGTCTTGTGTCTTGTTTGTTGACACACACACCACCAGTCTAAACCAGTAAAAAAAAATGGGGATAATTGAGTTTATATATATATATATATATATATATATAGTTTATATGGTAAGTCTCTTATGCTCTTAGAGGCTTCATTTATTTGATAACAAGCACACTAAATACAGTAATATTGTGAGATGTTATTACAATTTTCTTTTTTATATATATATATATATATATTTATATATAATTTATTCCTGTGATGCAAAGCTGTATTTACAGCAGTCATTACTCCAGTGATTCACCAGAAATCGTTCTAATATGCTGATTTTGTGACATTTATTATTGTTATAAGAGTTGTTATAAGAGTTGTACAGTTTAATATTTAAAAAAAAATTGAATGTTGGAATGATTTCTGTAGGATCATGTTACACTGAAGACCGAAGGAAAAGCTTCTGAAAATTAAGCTTTGCCATCCTAACAATAAATTACATTTATATTTCATAATATTTCTTACTTTTGAAAACAAGCACTGATGAGCATAAGATACTGCTTTCGAAAACTCAAAAATGTATTAATTATTCTTACTTTTGTTTGGAAAGCAATCACATGCATGAAGAAAGAAAACATTTGTGGGTGCCTGATTGTGTGTACATGGGAAAACTCTTTGTGTGTTCTTTCTGTGTGTGTTTTTGTGTGTATGGCAGCGAGAGCTGTTGATTTATGTGTGAGTTCTCTCATTGAGATGAACAGAGCAGGAAGAGGCTCTGGTCTCAGCAGCCCCTGATCTGAGCCCCATCTCTCCGCTCTATTTGCATTCACTGGCTAAAACTGGCTGGCAGGGCAACACTCTCAACTTTCTGTTCCAGGCTTTGAAGCGTTCCAAAACTTTTTTTATTGACTTGGAGTGGAGAGAGAGAGAGAGAGAGAGAGAGAGAGAGAGAGGAGAGGAACAAGAGGAAGAAGACAAAGATAAAGTACAACTAATACTTTCCACAGGAACAGGTGGTCCAAGCTGAAATAAACAGTGTCTTGAAGCTAGAGGCAGGTGAGTGGGAAGCAAATATTAAGATAAAGAGCACTGGAGAGATAAGATGAATGAATGCAAGTGAGGCTCAGAATGGAGTTGAGGAGAAGAGGCTGAAGGAGGGGTTCATGTGTTTCAAACTTATTTATGAATCATTGCCTTCATGCATTATCCCTGCACTGCATCCTCTTTATTACACTGTGTTCCTGTGGCTGTTTACAAGACCATGAACATGCTTTATATTCATTGTGCGTGTGGGTTTTCAAGAAGGAACAGTTTGATTGCATTTTTTCTTCATTGTTGACCAAAATGTTTTTTTTTTTTTTTTTTTTCCTGGATGCAGAGATATTGGTAATTATTAGTGAAATGTAGCACTGAGAGCCCATAGGTCTTGTATGATTATTTTATCTGCGCAAAGCAGAAAATTGTGTTTTTAGCACACTTTTGTGTTCTTGGAGCATTTTCAAGCCCTACTTTCTTCAGATCGTAAAAATATAAAAAGCATTTTTCAAAAGCTTGTCACGGAGTGTAAAATGCAGCGGGTTGTGGTTATGTCACTGTGAAGCCATTGTTTTCTGCTCCATATGTTTTTTTCAGCTGTGCCTAATTAAGACATTTTTATGTAAATTTATTAAATGAAGCAATACGCTGAAAGTAAATCTGTTCAGTCTGCCACTTTTTATGTTAGCAAAATATTGGAGAGAATATAAACATGTGTTGATATCATTAGTTAGTTTTTGTGAAACTTCTCTGTTGTTCGAGAAGACTGTAGGGGATGATATTAAAATGTCTGACCGATACCGTTAAGGCGATAATTACCATATATATCAACAACAACAGTAATAATAAAAACAACATATATTTAATTACAAAAAATATTCTATTGATAAATAATAATAATTAGTAGTAGTAGTAATTATTATATAAGACTAGTAGTAGTAGTAATTATTATATAAGATTATATCAGATAATTATTATATATAGAATTTATTAATATTTTGTATTAGATTTTATTTTAATATTTTCAGTTTTCATTTACATTTTTAGTAATTTTGTTATGTGCTTTTGTCATTATTATTAGGAGAAGTAGTATTTTAGTTGGTCATTGTAGTACTTCAATTTAATTTAATTTCAGTTATTTTCCAAGTTCTTCATATAATATTTATAGGGCAACAAAACAATGTTTTAGTTTTAGTTGACAAGAGGAAAACATTTTTACTGTAAAATAAAACAAAATTTATACACAATTTTATATAAACTAAGTAAAAATGAAATGCTGAAAACTAAAATCGATCATTTTAAATGCTAGAGATTAACTGAAACTGCACATCAGAATATACAATATAAAAATTACATTTGCTAAAGATTGCATTTAACAATGTTATTAAATTGTTAAAATTTTTAATGATTAACATAAAGTGACTGTAAGATTAACATTGATGGATTTGGCAGATGCTTTTATCCAAAACAAATCTGCATTACATTCAGAGTATGCATTTTATCAGATCCTCAGTTTATGCATTCCCTGGGAATACATGAGATATATTTTTCATGGAATTCAAATGCTCTGAGAAAAGTAACAGGTATAATGTATAATGTGTTGTATTCCTTTCAATGACTTTGGCAAACTGATGTAAGTTTGAGTGTCATCAAAAGCATCACATAGCAAACTGTGAATAGTATTAGATGTTCTGCTTCTGATAATGTTTGCATTCACTACATTTTTTGCTCACCTAGTCAATATATGTGATTTATATGGATTGGATTTCTAGGGGTCATGGATATCAGGATGCAACGAGAGGAGGCATCAGCTCAGGAAGTGTTCAGCTATGCCCAGATGTCCACCCTGGAGCGAAACAGTGGAGTAGGAACACTGAGTAGGCATCTGGAGCGGGAGAGGATGGAGAGAGACAGCTACACAGTGGATGTCAGGGCCAGTGACCTGCAGTTGGGTCAGCCCGGTCCATTACATCCCTGCTTTAGCTACAGAGTCTGGCTTTACAGCATCGTTATAGGGGTAACAGCTTTGACTCAACAGATTTTCACTCCCGTAGTTAAGAGACTTAAAAAAAATAGTTTAGCCAAAAATTCGAATTTCCTAAAAATGTACTCACTCTCAGGCTATCCAAGATGTAGATGAGACTGTTTCTTCATCAGAACAGATTAAGAGAAATTTATCATTGCATCATGTTCTCCAATGGATCCTCTGTAGTGAATGGGTGCCATCTGAAAGAGAGTTCAAACAACTGATAAAAACTCTCCTCCTGTACATACGGTAATTTCTCTACTGTGCGACAGAGAGTCGCTGGTTAGGATGCAATCGTTAACCAATTTAACCAATTTAGCCAGCCTTTTATACATTTTTGTGTTTCTTTAAAAATAATTAATGGTCAAATGGAGTCTTTAAACACCTGAGATGTAAAGTTATTCACCTTTCGACCTATAACCCATGTTGAACTTGCAAAACCTACAATCAGATCTGAGATTTCTCAATGGCAATCAGGTGAAAGGGACAAATTTAGCCGTCTAGCCCCATAGACTCCCATTCATTTTGCACTCATGGCGATCGCCCCCAGTGGAACTCTGGTGGTACTGCAACCAAAATTCGGTACAATAGGACTGAATAGGGAGTGGGAAGGCTCTCCGTAGACGGGCTCTGCTACTCCCTAGTTCCTGGGTAAAGTTCCTGCGGTGGAAAAGCGGCTTGTTGTAAAGTGTAAAGTCCATTGTCCATAATATTGCTTTTTTCCAGTGAAAAAGTCATCTTGTCTGAACCAGGAGAGAAATATGCACAGATCATGCACATTTGAACAGTTCTAAACAAATATGTTGGTGGATTTTGAGAGGTTATTATGGATTATGGATTGGTATTTCAGCTAGAAGTTAAAACTGCTTATGATGGATTTGTTTCTCAAATGCAGCGTTAATTGATGTTTTACTTGTGGATTATTGTGATGTTTTTATCAGCAGTTTAAACTTTCATTGGCTAATGGCACCCATTCACTGCAGAGGATCCATTTGGTGAGCAAGTGATGTGAAAAGTTTCAACATCTGTTCTGATGAAGAAACCAATCTACACCTTGGAGTCAATTTTCATTTTAGGGTCAAATAATCCTTTAACACACTGCTTTTCTCAAACGTCTGAGTGTATTAATATGGTTCTGATCCCCAGAGCAGCTTGCTAATAGTGGCAGCTTTCTCCCTCTACATGGGTAATGTGTTTCCAGATGCCATGGACTACCTGCGCTGCACAGCTGGATCTGTGAGTGTTTGTCCTGAATGACTCATATGCTCATGGAAGAGGCCACTGGTTCGATTGACACTCATATATGTTTTGCTTCCGGTTTGCAGAGTATACCAGCTGCAGTGGTGAGCTTCGCTATTGCCAAGAACAGACAAGTTGCAGTAAGTGAAATGATTTTCTTTTTTTTTTTTTTTTTTTTTTTTTTTTGGTAATATTGTATTATACAACCAAGTAATAAACACTTTCAGATAAAATATTCTAAAAATTCTTTATTGGAATATGTGTTTTATATTTAAACATTTTGTCAAACACTGTTCATGAGTCAAGTTTTCAGTTCATATATAAATCATAGAGTTTTCTATTTGAATTGGTGCTATATATTTAGTGTAAATAAATGTGTTTAATCACCTTAACTGAGATGCCCAATTGATTTTTTTTTTTCTATAGCAGATAAACAATTCTTTACTGTTTTACAAAAACAATGTGTAACGTACATTTTGTTTACAGGTTTCAGACTTTCAAATGGTGTACGTGTCATCCTTTGCTGTGACAACCACGTGTCTGGTGTGGTTCGGTTGTAAACTCGCCATTAGTCCCTCAGCCATCAATGTGAGAACATCACAACTCTAATGCCCCTAAAATATCTGTCTGGGACCCTAGAAATATGTCCTTCACAATTAAATGGATCGGCTCAAGTCTAGTATAATATATAGTCTAATATGACAATAGCAAAGCAAAAATGATTTTAAAGGATCTTGTAGACTTATAGCTTAAATACTAAACCATGAAAGTGCACGTAAAACATCTATACTATTAAACCCGTTACTGCTGTTTTGTCATCCTAAAGATTAACTTTAACCTGCTCCTGCTTATTGTGCTGGAGGTGCTCACGGCCAGTACTGTCATCCTGTCAGCACGCTCGGTGGACAACTGCTGCAGTCATGGAAAGGTTTGTGTGTGAGGGAGTACAGACTGCCTACGTTACAATTATTTTGGCCTGTGTTTACGCAAATTGTGTTATCAGTCAGGAAATAAATATTATATCAAATATCAAATCTAACATCTTTCATAATGAATTTTGTCTGTTAGCATGGTGCAAATTGATGTTTCCGAATTGATTAGTTTATTTTTGCCTGTAATATCTTGCCTTAATTTTTTAAGAAACTGATTCTGCAAGAGACATATAGTATACTGTGATTTAAAAAAAAATCTTAATAATGCTAAATGAACTTGTCTTTTTCTTGCTTTCATTTATTTATTTTTTATTTTAGTTTTAGTTATTTCAGTACTTTAACAGTTCTGTAAGTTGCCAAGGCAACGTTTCTTATGGTTTTTTATGGTTACGTTTTTCAGATAATAAATATACTTTTATTTCAGCTTCATTTCAATTTGCAATATGATTGCAAAATCCTTTTATGGTGCCTCCCAGCCAGCAGGATTACTAACTGTATTTGTCCCTAGCTTATACAGGTGCTGGTCATATAATTAGAATCTCATCAAAAAGTTGATTTATTTCACTAATTCCATTCAAAAAGTGAAACTTGCATATTTATTCATTACACACAGACTGATATATTTCAAATGTTTATTTATTTTATTTTATTTTGATGATTATAACTGACAACTAAGGAAAATACCAAATTCAGTATATCAGAAAATGAGAATATTGTGAAAAGGTTCAATATTGAAGACACCTGGTGCCACACTTTAATCAGTTAATTAACTCAAAACACCTGCAAAGCCTTTAAATTGTGTGCTTGTAAAAAGTGTACAAGCAATAGGGATAACCGCACCCTGGAGAGGATTGTGAAACAAAACCCATTGAAAAATGTGGGGGAGATTCAGAAAGAATGGACTGCAGCTGGAGTCAGTGCTTCAAGAACCACTACACACAGACGTATGTGAGACATGGGTTTCAGCTGTCGCATTCCTTGTGTCAAGCCACTCTTGAACAACAGGCAGCATCAGGAGTGTCTCGCCTCAAAAAGGACTGGACTGCTGCTGATTGGTCCAAAGTTGTGTGCCTTGATGAAAGTAAATTTTGCATTTCCTTTGGATATCAGGGTCCCAGAGTCTTGAGAAAGAGAGGAGAGGCACACAATCCACGTTGCTTGAGGTCCAGTGTAAAGTTTCCACAGTGAGTGATGGTTTGCGGTGCCATGTCATCTGCTGGTGTTGGTCCACTGTGTTTTCTGAGGTCCAAGGTCAACACAGTCGTATACCAGGAAGTTTAAGAGCACCTTATGCTTCCTGCTGCTGACCAACTTTATGGAGATGCAGATTTTCAACAGGACTTCACACCTGCACACAGTGCCAAAGCTTTCAGTACCTGGTTTAAGGACCATGGTATCCTTGTTTGTAATTGGCCAGCAAACTCGCCTGACCTTAACCCCATAGAAAATCTGTGGGGTATTATAAAGAGGAAGATGCGATATGTCAGACCTAACAATGCAAAAGAGCTGAAGACCACTATCAGAGCAACCTGGGCTCTCATAACACCTGAGCAGTGCCACAGACTGATCGACTAAGTATTGAGTGCTGTACATGCTCATACTTTTCATTTTTATACTTTTTAGTTGGCCAAGATTTTTTTAAAATCCTTTCTTTCTATTGGTCTTAATTTATATTCAAATTTTCTGAGATACTGAATTTGGGATTTTCTTTATTTGTCAGTTATAATCATCAAAATAAAATAAATAAACATTTGAAATATATCAGTCTGTGTGTAAGGAATGAATATAATATACAAGTTTTTGAATGGAATTAATTAAATAAACCAACTTTTTGATGATATTCCAATTACATGACCAGCACCTGTATGAATTACATTTAATATGCTCATGTCTCTCTGCTCTTTTTCTTTTCCTCCTTGCTATCATCCATCTCATTCCTCCAGCCAGTGTCTGATGGTCCTGCGGTGGTGACCCCGGCTTCGTTCCCCACTCGTCTTCTCAAGGCTTATGCCGTGAGTTGCCTACAAATGAGATTGTGTGTATGTGTGTGTATGCACTGTATATCAGCATGACATTCACTGTAGATTTGCTGCTCTCTCTCTGGTGCAGGTAATTGAGGTTATAGTGGGCATCTCCACTGTATTTGGCGGAATTATTGCTCTCAATTTGGGTGCTCTCCTCCCAGATCCATATCTTTCTGTCACTTTCTTCTGGATTCTAGTAGCTGTGAGTTCAGTCTATTATATTAAATATTAGTTTCATTCAGATTATAAGTTATCCAGAGTGACTGATATTGTTTGTGTGTGTGATTCCTCTGCAGTGTTTCCCCAGTGCCATTGCCAGCCATGTGGTGGCAGAATATCCCAGCAAGCATCTGGTGAGTCACCATCAGGGTCTCTCCAGCAATAAAGCAGTGCAATCGAACATCCCTAGAGGAAATTCACCATTCTCACTCATTTTGCTGTCTCTCTACCTTCTCTGTAGAATGAGCCCCTCTAAAGACTGTATCTTGCCTTATTTTTTCTCTTTCTTTCCCCCTCTCAATTTTACCGCTGTAGGTGGAAATGCTGATTGCTATAAGTAGTGTGACTTCACCACTGCTTTTCTCTGCTTCTGGATTTTTGTCCTACAGCATGATTAATTTTATTGAGATCTTTCTGCTTGAAGTGCCATTAACAAAGGTGAGTAATTTCTGTGCACGACACCAATCAAATCAAATTTGTTCCAAAATGTCTGATTTTGACCTTTTTGACCCCCTAAAGGGATTGCTCATCCAAAAATGAAAACTGACTCATCCTTATGCAGTTTTTTTTTTCATCTAGTATTTATATTTTATTTCGGCTTTATACATTTTCACTTTTACACCCATCTTGAAGGATGTTCAAAATGTGTTACGTTTTTGAATGCATGTTGTGCGTGCAGCAGTTGAATGACATACTGCTGCTTGTGCTGATGGGGCTGCTGCTGGTGCAGGCGGTGCTGACATTAGCCACCATAGTAAAGTGTGCTTCCTACAAGAGCCAGCTCCGCACAGGAGCTACTGAATGGGACACACTACACAAAAAACACTCTGAGGTAAACACACAAGCATACACTCTGTGAATTAGATGACAAGTCAGTTTAAGAGTAAAATAAGTTTTTTTATACTGTGTGTGTTGTACGGCTGTGCACATGTGAGCCAAGAAAAAAAAATGGAAAACTGTACTGTACAGTGCCAGCTGTAGCATCGCAGAGCTGTTCTCTGTAATTTCGTCAAAACCCACGTAAAGGGTGTTGTGATTAACAAAGGAAGACCTTAAGCTCATCTCATTTCTACTGTCTGATTCTTTTCCTACAGCAACAAACATCAAATGGCACACTAAGGGATTTTGACAGAGAGAAGGCATGGAAATCAGTGGTGGTCCAGATGGCCCAGTGACCAAAGATACAGGCACCAGAAGGAAAAAAAACAGAGAGAATAAAAGTGAAGGTACAGATATGGAGGATTATAATGTCAGTTGAAACAGGCTCATTTTGTTTTTTGGGTATGAAACTTACCGTTCTGTCATTGTTGTTAGCTGACCTGTCATATTTATGAACTGCCGTTCAAAAGTTTGGGGTTAAAACTTTTTATTTTATAAGAAAATTATTCTGCAAAGATGCATTAAATTGATCAAAAGTGAAACAAAGACAACTAAACGCTGTTCCTTTGAACTTCTTATCCATCAAAGAATCCTGAAAAAAAATATCTCCGTTTTTAAGCAGCACAACTCTTTTCAACATAGGTAATAATAAGAAATGTTTCTTGAGCACTAAATCAACATATTAGAATTATTTCTGAAGGATCATGTGACACTGAAAAATGCAGCACTGCCATCGCTGGAAATACATTACATTTGAAATATATTAAACTGAAAACCATTTTTTTGGATTCTAATAACATTTCATCTTTTTTACAGTTTTTAATGAAATGAATGCAGCTTTGGTGAGCATGAGAGTTCTTTCAAATAATTTTTTTTTAAATCATACTGACCCCAGATTTTTGAACGTTACAGTATCTGTCAAAGGTATTACTGAATGACTATTTAGTCAGGAAATAAAACAACAAGTCAAAATGTGTGGTTGATTTTTGAAAGTCTTTTGTAAAGATCCTTACTTGTGTCACACAATCATGAATATAGCCAACCAGACCAGTTTGAAATTAGAATCATAAGTGATGAGCGAATAGCTGAGCAAATTTATATGCAAATAAATGGTGAACATATCATGCATGTACAATCTATAGCACTTGTAATGCATTATCTAAACCCATATGTCAGAAGCTGGAAGAGTAGGGGACCTAATATATGATGCTTTTAATAATTCTAACACACTTTGGACCATATTATTGTTCAATACCATGTTGCATGCAACCATTTTTATTTTGTTAGATTTTATTTTTGTATAAATATAAGTCTTGTGATGTTATTGTAGATCAATAAAATGTAAAATATTATTTATGTGAAATGTGAATTACTACTTCCAGAAAGTGACCTAAAAGCTCAGCATTTGCAGTAAATACAGCAAAATATACAATGTATGTATATGTATAATATATATGTATACTAACACTGAATCTTCAAGATGGACACAGTTAATGGGATAGTTCATGCTAAAATGAAATTTATGTCAGAATTTATTCACCCTTAAGAATGTTGGTCACCAAACCATTTTGGTAAATGCCTTAAATTGAAAAAAATAAATAAAAATAAACTCTAAATGCCTTATTTTATGTTGCACAGAAGATAGAAAGTCAAACATTTTGGGAATGATTTGGAATTAGTAAATAATATAATTATTTTATTTATTTTGTGAACTATACCTTTAATTTACTAGAATAAAATACTTTTTTCAGATAATTTATGTTCTGAAATTGCAGAAGGGATTAAACAAACACTACATAACTAATGTTCTTATCTTGCTGTAGTATATCAAAAGTATTTGCATAAAGCAGTACAATTATGGAATAAAATGTTCCTATAGCTGCCTTTTTATATTTACAGTACATTGTTTTTAAACAAATGTCTTTACAGTCTTTATTTCTCTTTACATAAATTATTTTGCCACATCTGTATATAACATTTTTGTTATAAAAATAAAATTGATATGACAAAAATAAAGGTACTGCACTGTAACCTAGAGATATTTCCAGATTTCACACTAGAGTAACATTAACAATGATACATAGAATAGAATAGAATAGAATCTTATGCCTGGGCTGGAGGATTTTTATTTACAATAACATACAGCACAATATAAAAAAAACCGATGAAAAATACAGTACAGCAGCAGAGCATATGGAAAAAAATATAATCTAATACATATCTTCAAAATTCCAAAATGTAACGTTTTACTTAAGCAAATTTATTTGCGTTTCCACGCACGCCTACTAACGATACAGCCTACTGTAGTCTCGTGCAATTCAAACATGCGTTGACAATGAATGTCCTTGAACGTCTGTGTGAAGATGATGGTGGAAACCGGAGAAGTGTGTGAGGTTTGTCAGGGGAGGGTGAGAGGGACGGCGAGAGGCGGAACAAACCGGTGTGTGTCCGGATACACGCTGAAACGGCTCGCCCGCACTGCAGATTAACTCTTCAGACGCCGGGGATGCTCAGCGTCATAGCACAAGTCACAGCATCCGCGTCCTTTGTTTTTTTGGGGGGGATCTGTTGGTCGTTGTGAGGAGATATTTCCTGATGTTGATGATTTTATCATAGGATACAGGCTCTGTGTGTTCCTCGGTATAATCGAGTAATCTGACTGCAGGTATGTGACATCATGAAGATTAGAGTCAAAGCAACCCTCTCCTCTCCTCTCCGTCTGTTTTTTCCCCCGCTCATGTCGTATATAGTAACGTATATTTGATCATATCTATGTCTTAAGCCGCTGTGTGTCATCCTAGCCAGATGATCCAGTGATGGACAGCTCCTCGACCGAGCGTAAGTGATGTGCACCGCATGACCTTATTGCTCCTAAACATTCACTGTCAGAATGTGTCATTACAGCATTGTCAGTGAAAATAGATTATATCTGAGGATGTTTTACCTTAAAAGATACTGCATGCTGTTGCATGGCATATTCCTAATAACTATCAACTTGTTTCAGAGTTTTAACAAACCTGCTGTGAAAGGAGTTTTCAGTCTTCTTTCTAGTCTCTTATGTGATCTATATTGTCCCTAACTAGGCCAAAGATGCTCTTTCTAGAGACAAATAAAAGCTTAATCTGTGCCTGGCATAAGTACATTTTTAGTGTCTTATATCAGTGTCTTATATAGTATCAATATCAGCACATATTGTATTCAAGATTCAGCACCAATTGTAATAATTCAAAACCGAAATTGAAAAACATGCAAGTCAACAGATCATAATATATTGACCGCAGTGTCTGTTATATATGTAACAGGGTGCAATATACTTTATCGGCCAAATTAATGATTCTCAACCAGTCTAGGTGCATGGTAACATGATTTTTCAACCACATTGCAATTTTTTTTTTACTTTAATACGGATAGAGTGAGTGTACTGCTCAACATCCAATAAAATAACATACAATTAAAAATTTTACCCGTAGAAATTTAACCTTGCATTTAATACAAAGTTATTTTACAGGTTGAATATGTATTAAATGTAATTTCTTATATATATATATATATATATATATATATATATATATATATATATATATATATATATATATATATATATATAATTGTTTTTTTTTTTTTTTTTTTTTTTTTTTTTTGGCTTTTTGCATTGATTAAATATTTTAATACAAATTAATTAAATTAAATTAAATTAATATTATTATATATTTGCCGAAATAAAGTCAATCACAAAGACACCAACATTTTTTTGCCACAGCCTTGACCATTGTTTTGTTAAAATTCTAAATAAACAATTAACATAGTCATTCAGTTGAAAAACTTATTTACTTCATCCCAAAAATAAAGTTTACTTACCAACGTGGGGTTACTGCCATTTGTATTGCTCTTTCCATTTGTTAGAAAGCTGTTCCTTATTGATTTCTTGAGCTCAAAGCGAGATATATTGATTTTCTAAATGTGCAACAGATATTGTCTTGTCTGTGTTTTATACTGTGGGCAAAGACACTCTGCAACATATCAAGCTTCCATCTGTCATTTGGAAATAATGCTGTAAATCTGTCCAATGAGTTAAAGAACAACAGTGTACCATCTTTGTAATCTAATCTGGACTGTCTTGAATGATTAAGCCTCTAGTTGGATGTCTTTTTGTCCTTGTCACTATTGCACGCTCTCTAAGGACTCTGCAGATAGACACACTCCACTGGTTACTGAATTAAAGGAACATGCACTTTCATAGTCTGAACATGCAGAAGCAAATGCAATTTACTGTACTTTTACAGTTTATCTTTACGGTTTACATTTTCTTGATAATCTGTAATCTGTTGATTCTCTTGTTCATTTACAGGTTTTTGCAGAAGTGGAATAGATATGATGAGAAATTCATCCCAGCTGTCAGTAGAAGCAACAGATCAACTCTGATTTTCCTCTCTTCAATCTACCTCTGACGAGATCAGCCATTAATAACCCATTAACTCAGGCTGACCACAAAGCTTCCTTTGTGACACTTAGAAGATCCACTTGCATCCTTCAACTCAACACCTCTTACATATAACTCATTATATTGTTGCAGGGAAAAGCCAATCCAGTGGCTGACGGGTTGGGAGGAGGAGGAGCTTCAGGTCCCATCAGGAGTGTTGTGAGGTTAGTGGTGAGCGGGTTGCTGGTGCCGAATGCAGAACATCCTCGAGCAGAACTTGGACATGGCCACGGCTCTGCTTGCGGGTGAGAAGTTGAAGGAGTTGATCCTGCCGGGTTCCACACAGGATGAGAAGAGCGGTGTACTGGCGGGTCTCATGGTGCAACTCAAACTAGAGTTGCCCTTTGACCGGGTCGTCACCATAGGAACTGTCATCATCCCTATACTGCTGGTCACATTAGTTTTCACACGGAACTTTGCAGGTTAGTGGTGTTACGCAGCATTGTCTGGAGAAGTAAACACCTTACAGTTTGCAGCGAGAAAGAGTTCTGAAAGCCATTCCTTTTCAACATGAGGTGATGATTTCTGAGGATGTGAGGAACAACAGAGCTCGACTTTATGCCAGTGAGCAGCGACATGGTGATAGCAGACAAAAATCTGAGTAAATTATTCAGTCACATGACTTTCTGATGCATGTCTAGGGATTTATGTGGTACACGTGTTTCATCAGTTTATGCACTTCTTACTAATTAAAAAATGTATCTTCCTCAAAGGAGCATACATCAGGGTTATTATAGTTAACTTAAATTGAAATTAAAGCTGAACCTAAAACCGAATAAAAAATAGAATAAAAACTAATATTTTATATATATATATATTAGGGGTGTAACGGTTCACAAAATTCACGGTTCGGTTCGATACGATACACTGATGTCACGGTTCGGTTCGGTTCGGTTCGATACGTTTTAGATACAGCAAAATGTAAAAACATCTCAACTTTTCAGAATGCCGCAAGCGCACCGCGGGTCATGTGACAAGAACCAACCAATCAGCTTCATCCTTTCCCGTAACAACGTTGAGAGCTCAGCCAAGATGAAGGATCAGCTGATCATAGTTGTATATGGATTGCAATTTTGAAATAAATTTAGTAGCAGAGCTCCTGCAAGCGATTTTTAGAGCTGCAAATCCATTTATCCTTCGCTGAAATTTCCGCGTCTCATGGAGAGAGCACGTCATTGTTGCTTAGCAAAGACAGACGCCTCATGAGCGCTTCTGCCCAAGCGCTTTGGAAAGGAGGAGAAAGACGCGCTTAGCGTTTTCCATGCGTTTTTAGGCACGATATGTGAACGGCCCCTAAGGCGCTCGCTCACTCAGCACGCGCTGAAGGCTCGTTGCAAAATGTCGAATGCATTTAACAGACCAGAAATATAAGATCCTAAAATAACCAACAGGTCTGGTGTTTGGGTTGGATTCCCTGTAAGCTATAGTTTCTAAATGCTGCAGGGATAGTTTGCTGCGTGCATGTTTCTCCTTTTTTTCGTCTTTTCCCAGATAGTACTGACGCATATATCCCAGATATTACCGCTGGTGTTTTTTTTTTTTTTTTTTGTATTCCCGCTGGTGTACCCTGTCATGTTGCAGATGCGACATACCGTTGTTTTTTTATCCACCACTCTCTTGCCATCACCATTATAGCTTAAAGGGAATCCAAAGTGCACCCAAACACCAGACCTGTTGGTTATTGGAGGATCTTCTCATTTCTAGTCTGTTAAACGCATTGGCTATTTTGCAACGAGCCTTCAGCGCGTACTGAGTGAGCGAGCGCCTGCTGAGTAGCCTAACATAAACATATAAGATGGTGTTTTTTTCTTCTTCGGGAGTGTCAGGGGCGTTGCCTGTTACGTTGTTTGGGTTATTGGGCTACCTTGTTGAACGCATATCATTATATTTCTCTCTCTCTTTTTTTTTTTTTTTTTTCAAATATAATTAAATACTCCAACGAACCGTTCGGTATACATAATGCGTACCGCGTACCGAACCGAAAGCGTCGTACCGAACGGTTCAATACGAATACGCGTATCGTTACACCCCTAATATATATATATATATATATATATATATATATATATATATATACAGCTATTCAGCTTTTCTCATATTAATTTTATTTAACTTGTTATTAAAATGGTACTAGAATAAACAAAACTTGAACTGAAATAAAAATGTATAAAAACTATATTGACATAAAGAAAAATTAATACAAATTACAAATAGCACAAAAAATGTCTAAAACTAAAATAAATTGAAAACAGAAAATGTAAAAATAAAAAGTAACCTCGCTTATACTAAAATGACTCAAGCCTCAATATTTGTTGTGCACATTCACATTCATATTTTTCCATTCAGTATTTTTTATGCAAAATGTATTTTCATAAAAATGTGTGGATGTAAACATGCTTAGGGCAAACACATGTATGCATATAAAGAATTGATGATATGGCTTAAAATGTTAAATCAGTGAGTGACACTGGTGAAAGAAGTGCCAGATTTAAGTTGTATTAAGTTGAGCTATTATTAACTGCTATATTTTATGGGATTTTCGGTATTCCTGCGGTCCTCTGCTATCCAGCAAAGGAGTGGTTAAATTATTTTAGCTAGAGATATTGTGGGGTGAGTAAGTAGGAAAAGAGAGAGAGAAATAAAGAGAGGTTGTGGTGGTAGGAGGGGGTTTACTCTGAATGCTGAGTCAGTCTTACTGCATAGCAGCACCAACTGGCTGTGACTGAACATTGAGAACCCTGCTGGGCAGAAACATGCAGTATAGTTTAAATTTGAATAAATGTTGGAGATGCATTAATGCTTAGAAAGGTTGTAGTAGGAACTCTTTTGAGTCTGCAGTTAAATTGCCTTCCCATATCATTTGAGGGCTGCTACATTGCAATAATTGTTTCTGTAATAGGAATACTTATACAGCAGGAACGAGGGTAAGTGAAAGCCAAGCCTTCATTGTTGTGTTGGCTGAGGCTGTTTAGGATAAATTGCAAGGATATTAATTTGAATCAATCTGAAACTTAAAAGTACAAAATATGGTTACAGCCTGTTATTTTTTAAAGATTTTATTCTATCTAGACACACCAAATAATAACATGCACAAGTCTGCTTTAGTAAACTAGAGCTAATGACAATATTACCTTTCTTAACATGATTGATTCTGTGCAGGAGTGCAATCCACTGAATAATCCCCAAATAAGGTCGAAGCAACTACTGTATAGGAGTTACAGCAGCTGTGAAAGAATTACCTCTATCTTTGTCCAACTGGCACAGACAAATGTAGCATTTGTTTTATCACTGATTCATCATTATTGGCCTGTGCTGCCTTATACTATGTAGAAAACCCATTCCAACGTAATGACAGCTCGTTACAAGAAACAAATCCCTGCTGGGTAAACCAATTGCCAGATTTTCCTGGATAGAGACAGTTGTAATATCCAGTGTTCATTTTTACACAGTTTTAGTTGCAGTTTTCCATCTTTTGATGAGAATCTAGTCAATTAAATCTAGTCAATATTGCATCACACAATATTCCTTAAATTGATTTTGACTGAATTGCACTGGCAACAAAATAATAAATAATGTAGTTGATGAAATTAAAATCTCTACCGTTAACATCAAGAATAATAATTGTAACTATAAAACTATATTGGTGTCAATGTTATTTTAGTATTATTTATTTACTCTAATATTTGTATTATTTTTAGCTAGCTTTTTATTTTTATATTTTCAGTTTTCATTTTAATATTTTTTTTTTTTTGTAATTTTCTTGTTTTTTTTATATTACGATTAATTTTCATTTCAGTTAAATTTTAGTTCTTCAAATTGAATTTTGGTTGTCAGTATTTTATTGTTGATCAGCTGGAAAGAATAGCTCTGAAAGTGATTCCAGACCCATCATTCCTTTGTGTCATTATCATTATAGCTGTGGTATGGACACTAGTGGTATTTAATTGATTGCTCTTCAGAGATCCTAAATATTTTGTGAAGTGGGATTTTCCTTCACTTTTAGAGGAATCTATATATTGCTACACCCCACACAACTTCACACGCGACCAGGCCCTGTATGCCAGAGGCTACTGCTGGACAGAGCTGCGGGATGCAGTGCCTGGAGTCGACCCCCAGCTTCGGCCCTCCTTGTTTGAGCACAAGTTTCTGCCCTACGCTCTGCTGGCCTTCGCAGGCATCATGTACATACCTGCCCTGGCATGGGAGTTCCTGGCCTCCACTCGACTCACCTCTGAGCTCAACTTCCTGCTTCAAGAGATTGACAACTGCTACCACAGGGCGGCCGAAGGCAGAGCACCCAAGATTGAGAAGCAGATCCAGTCCAAGGGGCCGGGGATTACAGAACGTGAGCGGAGGGAGATCATTGAGAACGCAGAGAAGGAGAAGAGCCCAGAGCAGAACCTGTTTGAGAAGTATCTTGAGCGCCGTGGGCAGAGTAACTTTCTGGCTAAGCTGTATTTGGGGCGACATTTAGCCATCATCTGCCTCAGCTCAATACCCATAACGTACCTGAGCACCTACTATGCCCGTCAGAGGCAGAACGAGTTCACTTGCGCGCTTGGCAAGCCACCGGACACTAGCAGCATCCCTGAACTCCGGCTGAATGTTAACTGCAAGCTCCCAGCTGTGCAGCTCCAGCGCATTATGGCCGCAGTGGACATCGCTTTGCTGTGTACTATGAACCTCATTATCCTTGTGAACTTGCTGCATTTGTTTGTAGTCCGGAAGTCAAATTTCGTCTTCGACAAGCTGCACAAAGTTGGTATCAAAACACGCCGGCGCTGGCAGAAGTCACAATTTTGTGACATTAACATTCTGGCCATGTTCTGTAATGAGAACAGAGACCACATTAAGTCTCTCAACAGACTGGACTTTATCACCAACGAGAGTGACCTCATGTATGATAACGTGGTGCGGCAGCTGCTGGCAGCATTGGCTCAATCCAACCACGATGCCACTCCGACTGTGAGAGACTCTGGGAACCAGACTATTGACCCCAGTTTGGACCCCTCAATGCTGGGTGTGGGAGAATTGGGAGGAGAGCCCTCAGTAATCAAGAGACCCCGCAAGAAGATGAAGTGGATCCCCTCATCTAACCCTCTGCCACAACCTTTTAAGGTAAGACATACTCATTTAGTTGAGCTTACTTGCCGAATGGTCCTTCTATTATTGAAATGTCCCTCATATCTCTCTGTTTTTTATACAGGAACCCTTGAATCTAACCAGACTGGAAAACAGTATAAAGGCAGACAAACCTAAACCAGTCCGAAGGAAGAATGTACCAGATAGCATTATTGCTCCACTTCTGGACAGCAAGAGCACACAACATCCTCCTACTAACAAAGGTACTGGCGTCATAAAACCTGGTTTGGTTAGTATAGCAAATGTCATTAAAATCCTTTACTGATCATGTTTTTACAAATTCTATTTTCAGCTGCAGAAACAAATAATATAGAGAAGAAACACACTCTTAACCTCTCGCTGGATGTTCATCCTTACATGCTAACCATCCAGAAAGCAAAAACAGAAACGGTCGATCCTGAGCCACCCCCGGTTGAGCACGCTCTCAGTAATGTGTATATTGAGGGTCCACATACAATTGTCCATGTCTCCTCTTCTCATACTGGTATGCTAGGATTGTCTCTAGGAATGCACAATTGATTGGTGCCATATTGTAATTGTTAGAGTATGCTGCAGGGATGCTGTATTTTTGTAGGCCAACACAGAGGTTAGCATACATATTATTACACATTTTGTTCATTAAGGTAATCTTTACAAATTAATTTAACTTCTATGAATTTTTGAAGTGAAATGCAATCACCAGAAGTAAAAAGTTTAATACAGTATAAATTAACTACACCATAGTTGCATGACAAATCTTTAAAAAAATCTTTATTTAAATTATACAAGTTGGAAAGTTTGAATTAAAATAGTTTGCAAGAGCACAAATATAAACATAATGAGGCTGTAAAAGCAGTCTACTGAGTAGAGTTTTTCTGTTTGGTCCGATGACATCTAAATGTCTCACACTTCTAAATGTCTCAGACATCTGGATGTCTCTATAGTCTATTTAGCCACACATCTTGCATTTTTCAATATACTGTACATAAACGCCTATGAGGTGATATTACTGGTATATTTTATGCCATAGAATAAAACATGAAAATGTATCTTGAACTTGTGTTAACCACAGACCTTATTTCAGTCATTCAAACAAACAAAAAAAATTATAATAATAATAATAATAATTTGACCTTGGGATGATGGAACTGGAAGTGCAAAAACGCATTTAGATTAGAATTTTAGTAATCCGTTCCTGCAGTACTTAATTGCACATTCAATAGATCGCCCAATATTCACCTATTTTTTTAATTTTCCTATTTTTACATTACCTTTTCTTCGTCTTATTCACACACTTAAGCTTATTTCAAGTTCATTTTTAAAAACAGTAATAATTTAATAACACATAACATGTTTTGTTAAATCTTAAGCAAATCTCAAAATGAATTTATCCATTTTTACTCTGTACATTAAAATGTTGTGATGTATAAATTGACTTGTAGGATTTAAAATAATTGATTTTAGATTTTATTATTATTATTTATTTAGAAAAATGTGCATTTTAATATCAGACATAAAACAATGTGTTATACACAATGGTTTATATTTGTATTACTGATAATTCTATATCACCATTTGTCCCCTTAGAGAAGAAAGAGTCTCCTCCACTGTTGACCACCCCTGCCTTCTCCACAGCCACCCTCTCCACAACATCATATATGAATGGTGGAGCAACCAACATGCAACCTCCAGACTCCCCGAATGTCAAAGATCCTCTCAATCAAGAGACAGAGCCTGAGAGCCAGCCAGGGCCTTTTAGTCGAAACCCCTCACACCCGCTGCTGAGCATCCATCACACACTGTATGAGGATGAGGAGGAGCAAAACAGAAGGGACAGACTAGCCAGACCGGGAGAGTTGATTGCTGCTGGAGAGTGTTGAAGAAAATTTTAGATACACACCGACACACACACAAATGCAAAAGCAATTAGTATATGA
Organism: Carassius auratus; assembly: GCF_003368295.1. Lineage (NCBI taxonomy): Eukaryota > Metazoa > Chordata > Actinopteri > Cypriniformes > Cyprinidae > Carassius > Carassius auratus. Next base: position 12,497 of record NW_020524881.1, on the reverse strand, counting down.
ACTGAAGCACAAAGGAATATGCCCTTTTTTAGGGTTATGTTAATGGTTTTTCCATTATGAGTGGAGGAGCTCACATTATTTCATTTTCAGAGATGAAGATTATGGGACATTGGGGCAGCCAATGTGTAACCTATTTTGTACTCTTAAAGGTGCACTTAATTATTTTTGTTTATGTTAAACTGGAGTTTTCAATTACTGCTGGATTATTAAAAACGGTTAATTTATTTGTGTAAGAAATAAGTGCACCTTTCAAAATCATCTCCCAGCCTTACATTCACATATTAGGACGTGTGTAGTTTGAGGGAAAATAAAATCACCCATGACCTTGGTGCTCACCATATGGGTTAACGAGTTCCCTATGACATTCCAAATGAAGGCAAGGCACGTCAGAATTTTGCACAAAGCACCATTTGTTCCTGTATCATCAATGTCTACATGGTTTCATGTTGTCTTTCACAATCAATGTCTGTTTCATATAGATGTCTTAAGGTATCCGACGCAATACATGTATTCTTAAAATATGCAACCTCATGTTTTATTGTCGCAATAATATGCAAATTTAGAATGTATATACTTAGATGTACAGGGGAAAAAAATAGAATATGAGAGATTTTAGGCATTCTTTTTTTTAAAAGACTGTCACATGATGTGTTCATCCAAACACCTCTGGTGCACTTATTAAATGAGACAATATCACTCTGGGTCTTTGGGTTAAGTGCTCAAAGACATTCAACTCCGGATCATCAGAAAAAAATATAGATCCTTATACCAGCTGTTTTGAACAAACGTTTTGACAGAAAGATTTCAGCTTCTTCAGCTGGATTTTCAAACTAAAGTGGATTCATAAAAGATGCTTTTGATACCTAAAAATCACCATGAACCAGTTTGTGTAAGTGTCATTCCACCTTTATAAATCCTTGATATTCACTTATGCATTTTGGGATAAAGTATAACAAAAGCCCTGCCAAAACATACTTTTGTGATTTTGAGTGAATACAAGAAGCACACAATTAGTATCCAAGAGCACCTCTAACCACAAGGCATGAGACTGATATTAGAGATAGCTGCTGCAGCTCGCTGTTTTTCAAGCACATATCATGCATCGAAAGTGCAATATTTTGATAATGATTTTGTGATACAGCGAACACAGATCATGAATGGCAATACCATTAGAGGGGAAGGCACTGAACCTGATTTTCCAGCCTCGAATTTTTAGATGAGAATATAATATGATGGTTTTAAGGGTGCTAATCTCAAACTTGAAAATCTTAATGGCAACTGGTCTTTGAGCCAATATGTTAAAAAGGATAGACAAATGGCCATGTTTATTTTGTTCTTGCGTTAGCGGAAATATAATTGTTTTGTAGTGACATTTCATTCTTTTTTTTTTGTCTATTTTGTGCCACAAATTATTGACAAATGTTCATGTTCAATATGTGTATATTTATGGAACTGCAGCATTTCAACCAAGTAACCTGCTTAGAAAAAATAATTAATCTATGCCAAAAAGAAAAAAAACAAATGTTAGATTATCACATTGGTTGTATACTGCATGTTCAATGGTTAATTAAACACATGATACACAAATTACATGAGTCAAACATGAGTTTGAGTCTTTATTTGATCTTAATCAGCCCTTTATCATTTTTTAGCCTGTCTCTAATATCTGTTTGATGAGATATTTCTGTTATACGTGATCCTCAGAAAGAGGTGTATAAGGGTCACAATGTTGTAAAATGATGTAAGCCATTTTTAATATCATGCATAAAATGCTTACTACTACCTCACAAAACACTGAAACCAGTATGTTGAGAAATCCCACCTGTCTCTGTAACAATCCCACATAAGCTCTGTTAAAGGCATTCAGCATTTTTAGCTAATATGAAACACCTTTTTTCGCGTTTGGGCTTACTGACATCGCATTGGTTATGATGGTCACCAGGGTAATGAATTGTAGTTACCATAATAAACATATTGTTTTAAAACTTTGTCTTCAGTTGTAATATTATCTGAATGTCAAGAGCAAATTTCAATGAACAAATAACTTAATCTTAATTGACCAACGTAATCTGTTTTAAACAAAGATGTAGGCTATTTCAGCTGAACAAAATGTATCTCTCTTTTTTTCTTTTACAACAAAAAAGACAGAACAGTTTTTTCGGATTTTAACCACGTTTTGTTTCAGAAAGTATAAACGTGAGTCGAAGTAGTTCCATCTACTTTCACTTGTATTTTTTTTCATGTTACAAAATTAGTAATTAATTTTTCTTTTAGAATAACTACCCAAAACTGGAACCCTTTAGGTAACAGTTAACAGCTTTAAAGGTTACGAGATAACAGGGTAACATTTAAAGTATACTCTATTTTTGTAATTAGATAGATAGATAGATAGATAGATAGATAGATAGATAGATAGATAGATAGATAGATAGATAGATAGATAGATGGGTGGATGGATGGATAGATTACAGATAGACGGATGGACGGACAGATAGACAGATAGACAGATAGATAGATAGATAGATAGATAGATAGATAGATAGATAGATAGATAGATAGATAGATAGATAGATAGATAGGCCTCAGTCTCTATCATCCTATATACTACATTACCCAGAATGCATTGCAGTAAGGGCCGGCGCTACAGTACAGAGTCACTTCATGCCAGCAGCTGACAGTAGCTCTAACTTTAATCATTTCATTTTTTGCCGAGGCTAGCAAACAAACTACAGTCAGTTAGTTAGTTTTAAGATTGTTAAGATCTCTCTCTAATACGATTAAATATTATAGACGTCACGGCGCGTCAAATAAATTACTTATTGTTGGTCAGTTGAAAGTTTTAAAGGGGCTTAGCTTATATTAGCATAGCATCGGCTAACAGCTGGGTGTATGTGTGCGCAGTTAGCCTGTAGCTGAACTACTTTGTCAAGAACCATCCCGCACTGCATTTCGATCCGATTTGTGTGAAGAGTGGATAATCGCTCTGCCAAGTCAAATGTAAGAGCTATTTTTATATTTGCTGCTTATTCAAAGTGGTGGCTGAGATTGCTGCTAGTCCATCAGATTTTGTGGTTTAGTTTAGCTTTGTGTCAGGACTAATACATTGATTTGAAAATGGGCACGAGATCAGCGGATTTGCTAATAAATTAAACCAAATTTTACTTAGCTGTTTATAAGCCAGACACGATAAGCTTTCTGAATTGAGTTTGGTGTGCTAACCCGATGGTCTCATGACATCACGTTGCCACCTTTAATGTCTGACTTCTGTAGGATTCGATCTGTTATATGGTCAACATACAAATGCTTTGCTGTGCCACTTAAAAGATGTTATAAGATATAAACCCACAGCAAAACAAACTAATCCTGTTGTGCTGGAATCTCAATAGTTTGAAAAGCATACGTGGTCTAGTTGCACAAGGCAAGATGGCAGACTGATAATCAAGCCTGATGACTCACTTTACTCAACCAACCCAACTACAGAAGTCAGAAAAGTTAGAAGTCCTTTAATTAAACAGTGTGTGGTTTAGTGTTGAGGCATTTATTTCCAACAGACCTGTACACTGTCTTCTAAAGGTGTTCAAATCTGTTGAATATCTCAAGATCATTTTGTGGAGTCACATTATGTGTGTTGTTTTTGGCATCTGACTCGTATTATCTTTACCTTCCAGGTTGAAGATTTACTGAACGGTGGACAATGGAACAGGACAGCAACTCAGAGGTATAGAATTAAGAACTTCTACATTTTGTTTTCTCTTATTTGGCAGGGTGAGAAATGTACTAGATATATTTAGAAACTAATTTATTTGCATGATTAAAGTGGTTTATTTGTGAATATTAAGGAGGTTTTGATTCAAGCCATGAACACAGTTCGTTAAATGGAAATTTGTGAAAGGAAAGCTTTTTTTTTTTTTTTTTTGAGAAAGTTAAAGCATCAGTGATTCAGTTTCTTGTGCTTTTTATTTACTTTCATTATGGTTTAATGTGCATGTAGTCTCTCTAGTGCCTTCTTGTGGGTACTGGGTGTATTGGATAATCATCTTTTGTTTGTTTAGGTGGGCATTTCCCACGATGAAGAAAAATGTACAGCATTCTTTTGTTTTACTGAAGCTTCACATCTGCTTATGATATCATCTGCTTAACCTCAAAAAAGAAATGGCAGTTCCTCATAGTGAATGCCAAGCTTGTTCGTACCTGTTTTGTGTACAGTACATTTTCAGAATGCGTTCATACAGTGAAATATGTAGATGATAATGCATGATTTCTGTTTGTAGGATGACTCCGTTGGCCCAGCAGAAGATGATGCACAGCCTCCATTTCCTCTCGGACTCTGTGAGTACTCTCTGATTTAAAGTTTACAAAATAATAGATCTGAATCCAAGTTTTCTTTCATATGATTTTGTAAGAAATGGTGCTGTGTAGTCCTCAATAAATTAATAATAAATTAGAGATGTTATACTGTATTATAAAAATAAAATTCTTGTCCAGTGTAGGGTTATTAGTGTTTTTGAATGTATGTTTATTTATTTATAATTTAAGTGTACAGTTATTGTGAGTTTTCACTTTATCATTCTTAGATTTGGACTTTTCGGTTTTCTAATTTCATTTAATTTTGTTTTTAGTTGTTGTATTTTAGTGCTTCACAAATTTCATATTAAGCACAGTCTAGTATTATTCCTGTCCAGTTGCATTTTCATTTTTAATGCTAGAGGGTTTTAAAGGTTTCTAATGTCATAATATGCCATGTATCAAAAACCAAAATTAATTTGTGGCCATTTTTTTTAAGTCATCATTTATTTTACTTTCTATTTTCTCATTTATATTTTAGAGGCTGTTTATTTTGACTGATTTAGCCCTTTTAGTTAGTTTCTAGTTTAGTTTAGATCATTTAGCTCATTTAACTGCTTAAACCAAATGTCACACCACCACAAAAGTTCAAACCAGCTACTTTCTAAACCTCATCCTCGTGTTCCAGTACTGCTTGAAAAGCAGATCTCATGACCAATCTTACCATTGTTGTCTGGTTAACATGCAATGTTTTTTTTTTTTTCAATCTCATGAAAAGAATACTGTATTTCAGTGCTGAAACTAGTTCTCTAAAAAAAAAAAAAAAAAAAAAAATTTAGCCATACCTCTACTGTGTCCTTAAAGTATATATAATAATATTGTACTTGCTCCACCTATTATGTACTTGGGATAAATAATGTTTGTTTTCATTTGTGATCTTGGTATGAAAATGTTTTTGTCTATTTAGCGGACTCAGAAGCAGTGGAAGTATTGTGGCAAGTGCGTACCCAGCGGCGGCAGACGGAGCCTGATCTGCCGGACACTGTGACCCGTCTCACCACACCTGAGGGCAGTATTGTGTACCTGGTTGGCACTGCCCACTTCAGCGACAGCAGCAAGAAGGATGTTGCCACTGTAAGCCACTGCTTTCTCTTTTTATGGACTAACAACCAGTGTTTGAACGTAAAACCACTTATAAGTTTATACACTTATACTAATTTCCCTATTTTAAAAAACGTAGCCTTACAAGGTAACAAAATAAAAAAAGAAGGACAGATATTTTAGCCTATTTTTAGATCTAACCAAACAGCTGCTGGTCCCCAGTGACTTTCATATAATGTTTTTTTTTTCCTACTATCAAAGTCAGTGTTCTACTGATAGATTAAATGCTGTTTTGATTTGATGCTTTTTGTTTTTAGACGATCCGAGCAGTCCAGCCAGATGTGGTGGTGGTGGAGTTATGCCAGTACAGAGTATCCATGCTTAAGATGGATGAGAAAACGCTGCTAAAAGAGGCTAAAGACATTAACTTGGAGAAGGTCCAGCAAGCCATTAAACAGGTCAGCCACAAAACCCAAGACTGTACTGACATAGTTATTAAATTGTCAAACACAGTCCTCTGCATTGATTTATCGACGTGTAACTAGTCTAACCTAATTTTTCTGTTTGTTTGTTTTTCGTTTGTTTTTTTTCTTGCAATTCTCGTGTCAGAATGGAGTGATGTCTGGCCTCATGCAGATCTTGCTGCTCAAAGTCTCGGCTCACATTACAGAACAGCTGGGCATGGCCCCCGGAGGAGAGTTTAGAGAAGCCTTTAAGGAGGTCAGTGTTAATCCACATGCTCGCTCGCTCACTCACGCAGTCCTCATGGTCCTGACATGCACTGTAACTCATGCACTCGTTTCCGACTCCTAGCAGATGTCACACATTATCAAAGAACAATAAATGCACATATTCAAGAAACATGAATCCTGTGGAGACTGGAGTGCATGCTACAGCATATACTGATCTGCATAAATAAAAGATGCATTTCCTTCTGTTCTACCCAATGCAGGCAGGAAAAGTGCCCTTCTGTAAATTTCATCTTGGGGATCGGCCCATTCCAGTAACCTTTAAGCGTGCAATAGCTGCTCTCAGCCTGTGGCAGAAAGCTCGTCTGGCCTGGGGACTGTGCTTCCTCTCTGACCCCATCAGGTACAATTCTACACCACTTAGTCTTTATGTACACATTGATCACTCCTTGACATTTTTAAGTAGTCTCTTGGAATCTGGAACTTCATATGGTTCCGAAACCGGAAAAACACCAGGACATGACAGCAAAAGATGCCAGTCTGCATGCGTACATTAAAGTTTTGCCAAATTGATTGGTGTGGGCTGGAAGCAATAACTTTATCTTTAATTATAAGATGTAAACCAAATAAGTTAACATAAAAAAAGACAGTCAATAATTTGTTAAAATAATGGTCCTAAGTATTGGCTTTATTTTGTTTATCCACAAAATTTTCCTATTGTGGGTGAAATATGGCCTGGACATGCTCTTTGTTTTTTTTTTTGTTTTTTTTTTGGATTGAAATTTTATTAATCAGATTTTTATATGTTTTTTTGTTCTTATCAGCAAGGAGGATGTAGAGAAGTGCAAACAAAAGGATCTTCTGGAGCAGACCATGTCAGAGATGATCGGCGAGTTTCCAGCCCTCCACCGCACTATTGTTGCAGAACGAGACATCTACCTCACACACACACTTAGACAAGCAGCGCGCTGTGTGGAGGCGCCCCCTAATGCTGAGAGTGAGTACTGTGTGCCGCAGTCTTTTCCACTGCTCTGCTGTGAAGTACTAATGATGCTCATTTGATTTTTACAAATAAATATTCCGCTGTTGTTTTTATTAAAAGGATAGTTCAGCCTAAAGTGTTCTTTATGACTGTTTTTCTTGGAATATATAAGAAGATTTTTTTTTTTTTTTTTTCATAACCATATGGTTTCGGTTCCTATTGACTTCCATTGTATTTTTGCCCACTGTAACATCTTTTAAGTTCCATAGAAGAAAATTAGTCATACATGTTTGGAAAGACATGAGGATGTGTAAATTATGAAAGAATTTTCAATGTTGGGTGGTCTATACTTTTATCTAAAACTATAAAAAAAAAATGAAATCTTAAAAGAATGGCTAATTCAAAGTAGTCAATATATATGATGTGAATAATGCTATAATAATTCAAGAAAAATATTTGGAGTCATGTTACTTGTTGTCATATGATGCTCTTCCCTCCAGAAGTGCCTGCTGTGGTGGTTGGAGTGGTCGGGATGGGTCATGTTCCTGGAATTGAGAGGAACTGGGATAAAGAGCTCAATATTCATGAGATCATTAGGTACACGCTGACATAATTGCGAGTACTTTGGTATTAAATAGTACTGTAAAGTATCATAACAAATCGTTTTCTTTTTCTCTTAGCGTGGCTCCACCGTCTCGCTTTGCCTGGGTAGTACGCAACGTATTGAAGGGAGCCATGTGGGGGCTTCTGGGTTACACCTGCTTCCGTGCCAGCAAGGGTGTTGGGAGGGCGTTACTCTCTTTCCCAACAGTCCAATCGTTTCTTGAAAATGTACAGAAACCTTCTGTTTGACCCCTCTTTTATTGGAGCAGACTTTTCCGCAGTGAGATATCACACTGAACACCAATAGCCTTAACTACAGGATGGTGGTTGGGTAACGGGAAGAATAGAGGCAAACAACGTCTCCATCTCATATGAGATAAACAATGGGGTGGAAGCTTTTAACTAGCTCTCTACCTCCTCAACTCTGTCCATCTGCTCTGTGTACCTGTGGAGGCAGAGATGTACTGCCAAAGAAATCAGACTGTGCTCTCTTTCCCCATTTTCTCATTCTTAAAGTATGACCTATGAGGAAATTAACTGCAGCAGGATTTCCCATGTTATCATTCAATTTGAATTGAAGGGTCTTTTTTTTTTTTTTTTTTTTTTTGGCCATGATTTATTCTTTTGGTTGATTCCTACAAGTGGTTGATGCATTTTGTTTCCCAGCAGGTGGCGTTCAGCAGTCTGCAACCTACCATAATTTGTAGTTTATTAATAGTGATTGGTACAGCCGCCTTTTTTATTAATGGAACAGTATCCCAGAGAAACCTGAATTGTGCAATAGGACCATTTGTGAACAAGAGCATAACTATAGATTTTATTGAAAGTATGACTTGATAAAAGCATGTAATGCACATTGGAAAAATTATGACCAAAGTATTTGTTGTTTTATTGAATTTATGTTTCTGACAAAAAGGCTTAAAATGAGTGAAACTGAAACAACCGTGCAGTGTTTTAAGAGCTTCAAGTCACAGTGGATGCATGGGTGCTTGGTCTTTCAAGTTACCTGATAAGCCCAACATAAATCTTGCCCTGGCTACCCTTTTAAGTGCCTTTTACTACATGACCTGGACAGGGCTAAAAGAAACCGAGACGGATCATGATGCTTTGCTCTCACTCCATATGGTCATAATAAATGGTACTATTAAATCTGGAGTCCACTGTTTCACTCACACGTTTTCATAATTGGTTCTCGCTAAAGGAATGGTTTCTAGCAATTATTAAATTATTAACTAGTGAATTATTTAATAAATTAGACAAGCTGCATGTGTTTATTCAATATTTTTTTGTGTAAGAATAGATATCCAATCATTTTATCCGAAACAAACAGCTGTTCCCCCGAATTTAAGTATTTTTCATTATTGTCTTTTGCTGCTGTTCATAGAAGCTGAGTTGCATAAAGGTTAATTTCACTTATTGGAAACAAGTTAATGTTAACGCTTACAGTATGATATTACTCTGACACGCAGAATAAAATATGACCTTTTTGTATATTTTTTATTCATTCTACATAAGTCACCACTAACTCAAAAGTCGTGAGTCACATGAGAACATCAAAATGACTTGAAACTATTAAGTGCAAAATAAACAAATGCAAGAAACTAAGAGAAAGTGTAGAGTTCCATTAAAGAAAGTAAAGTTGACGAGAAAAACTTTTAACGGAAAATATATCACTAGCATGGGCCATCAGGCCACAATTTGGGAATCATTCTTTTTATGGATGGATGTAGGAAAAGTGTTTCAGCTGTTTGTGTTCTTACATTAATTCATTTGTCTGTCCAATGAATAAATGTAAAGACCTTATAGAATTGGAATTGCTGGTCCACATGTTGACTTTGTTTTTCCATGTAGCTTTTTACAACTGTGTCTTATAGGGTGACTGAAAATCTATTGTAAATGTGGCGTCTAGGTCACAGGCACATTTGAAGCACATGACACTCGAGTGTGGTGAGGAATGCTTATGCCTTCTGTTTTTCTTTTAAATGTTTAGAGGCTGAATGGAAATGGTTCTGTTTTGAACTATTGTGGGCTCAAATTAAGCTGTGATTAAAGCTTTGCATGCATGCCTTGTGCTTTTACAGGTATGCTGGAGAAGGAAATGACTATATGGATGTATCTGCATGATTTCTTGTGTAGATGATTTGTTGGGATTATTTAATTTTAGTTTTTAAAACATTGTAATGATTTTAAATATATATTAGCATTCTGAGATATTTGTCAGTGCCCTGGTGCTTAATGAGTATTTCTATTTGCATAACACCAGTCCCTGCATTTAAATAGTGCAAGGTGGTCGCAAACTAGTTAAACTGGTTGACAAACTAATTAATTTAATACAATGTATTTTTTTTTTAATCTACTGATCCACTGACCCAGTATAGGCTACTTCTCCAGCTGTAACATTTGTCTTGAATGTCTTCCTGAAAACTAAAACGGTCTTCCTGTTAATGCCATGCAGTTTTACTTTTTGATCATCTAGATCTGCTGCACTTTTGGGTGAGAAATGCCAGGGTCAAAGGTATTTGATGCATCTTTTGTACATCCCTCAGCCTTACTGCTCCAATTTCATTTTTTTTTTCTTCTAACCATTGTTAACTGTGGGAATGGGGAATATATGGTCCCACTTTTTATTAGTGCTATCTTTTATTCTTTCTTTTTTTTCCCTAGAAGCCAAATAGTTAATGCTCAAATATATCTCGTATATCTTACATTCTTAAATAAATTTTCCAACATGTTATATTTGTCTTTCGTATCTTCAGACCTTAAATTTGTACGGTAAGTACTTTATATAAATGTACATGTGTGTGTGTGTATATATATATATATATATATATATATAGACACAGACACACACAGAGAGACTACTAGGTAGATTACTTACAAATTATACTCCATTACTGACTACAGATTTCATGATGAAAATTGTAGTTAGTAATGTAATCTAGGTTACTCATTTTAGATAATGTATCCTGACTAATATTTAGATTACGTTTCATTTGACTTGTTTTAAACTTACCATTAAATGTACTTAAAAGTAAAGAGAAAGAAATTATCCATCCAAAGTGAATGCGTAGTTGAGATTCCAAGGAAATATTTTGTCAAAGAGGTTTGGGAATACATTACATGAATCATTACATGAACAAACACTTGTAAACTTGATAACAGCATTAAGATGACAATTCCCAAGTCTTCCAGGTTTAAAATAATTTTGTTCAGACTTCCAGTATCAACAGTTAGTATGACGACCTTGGTTTCACAGCTACACATCACCAGTAATTTACATAATTATTTGTTTCATACCCCTAAATTCAGAAGCATGGTTTGCAAATGTATTTACATGACATCTACATGCACATTCTATATTATAAACAAATACAAAGCAAAATGCTGTAATTTCACTTTTCGTTGAAATTAAGTGCGGACTGAATAAACGTTCTAATCTTATGTGTTTGTTTTCTAAGGGGGAACAAAAACAACGACGGACCAGATTTCTGTCTGCAGCCTGGACGTTTGAGGACGTCTTGGTTCTCTTCGCAGTTACGTAAGGATGACTGTAATTTTTCATTAGTCGGTTAACTAACAAGCTTTGTTAGAGATCAGTACAGTGTTAATGGGCTCCTGCTGGAGTGCGTTTAGCGCGGCTTTCAATTATATGTTCCGGTGTTGTTTTACGTAGATCGCTCTCACATGCGGGGATGGAAGACATGGGCGTAAACACGAGCCGCTCTTGCCTTGAGCGACTGGAGTTTGACAATGTTGCCTTAAAAAAACTTCCACTGGACCCTTCCACCGAACCAGGGGTCAGACAGGTCCGGGGGGCCTGCTTCTCTAGAGTTCAACCCACCCCTCTCAAGAACCCAAAGTTTGTGGCAGTCTCAGGTCCGGCTCTGGCACTGCTGGGTCTTGATGCTGATGAGGTTCTGAAAGATCCACTAGGCCCAGAGTATCTCAGCGGATCTAAAGTGATGCCAGGATCAGAGCCTGCTGCCCATTGCTACTGCGGGCACCAGTTTGGACAGTTTGCAGGACAGCTTGGGGACGGAGCTGCATGTTATCTAGGAGAAGTGAAAGCCCCGGTGGATCAGAGCCCTGAATTACTGCTTGAGAATCCCACTGTACACTGGGAGATTCAGGTGAAGGGTGCTGGACTGACACCATACTCTCGGTAAGCCTTCTATTGCATTTTCACCGCTGCTTTGTCAACATTTTATGTGCTACATCATGTTGTGATTATCTTCTTTGACTGTTCGAAATGATAATTCAGGAGATGTCAGTTCCACTTTACTATTCATTCCTTTTCTTAAGTTCTTTGTAAAATTTTGTCCGTTGTGTTTCTTTTTAGACAGGCAGATGGGCGAAAGGTTTTGCGCTCCAGCATACGTGAGTTCCTGTGCAGTGAGGCAATTTTGCCTTGGGCGTCCCAACAACAAGAGCTGGGTCAGTAGTGACGTCAGATTCACGATCATGAGGGATGTCTTCTACGATGGCAATCCACGCATGGAAAGATGCTCTGTGGTCTTGCGCATTGCTCCCAGCTTTATTAGGTAATCTTTTGTGTTTTTTGTACCTGAATGCTTTCTAGAGTAAGTGTTACTTTAGTTTATGTACTATTATTATTTATTAATATGTGTGTGTGTTTTAAGGTTTTAGTAATTTTATGTGCTTTCTTCATTATCATTTTTCATTTTATTTAGCTTTATTATTATTATTATTTTTTATTAATTTTAGATCTTGAACTTATTTTATTTTACTATTCAAGGAACATTGTCTTATTTTAATTTCAAATCAAATATTCATGTTTCTGTTTTTATTTCAGCTTATTTAATTAGTTGAAATCGTTT
>NW_020524880.1:0-27413 GCF_003368295.1 Carassius auratus | reverse complement strand
ATTACTCGATTTTCCCTTTGAGGGGCAAAGATGTGGGCGATTAGTTGAAGAAAATAATCAAAATAGTGTATTTGAATGAGCGCTGATAAATGTCCCACGCCGTCCCATCTCAGAGAGCGAAGGGCAATATATTCTTGCTGTCACGTTCTATTAAACAGCTATTACAGTCTTGATAGAACTATTAGTCACTTCATTATTAATAACATTAATGTATTTACATTTTAGTGTACATGCCAGTTTTCCAGCAATAATTTATGAAGTCGACTTCAAATATTTCATAATGTTCCTCCATCTGAGCCTTTTTGAGCTTATTATTGATTGTGAAAACAGACTGAATTTTTATGTTCTCTCTCAGGCGACCTCACTCACTCTCTTAATGTATTGGCGAGGGGCCTCTGCATTAAGAGACTGAAACAAAGTGCATTTACAACTGAAGCATAACTTCATAATTTACATTCCAACATTTATTAGAGGTGACAAATGAGTGTTTGGTCCACTCGCGCTTTTCCACAATACGGCACTTATTCAATCTGCTCAAATTACGGTGCGGGATTGAGAGTGCTGGTGCAAATGATTCTATATCATTTATGCGGCGGTACAAGTGTGAGCCCGGCGAGGTTATTCGAGGGGCGGGCGTCCTGTTTATGAACTAATCCATAAAGTGGCTACCTACAACAAGGTGTGGAATAATGTATAAGAGGCTGTGTCCGCATGCAGGGGTGTATGGGAATCTTGTTAGAGTAGTACTGTACAATAGAGAAAAGTAGTGAGTACTGGAGTAAAGCAGAGTAAACAGGTAGTGTTGTCAAAAGACCTGGTACTCTGGTACCAAGTCGGTACTAAAAAAATGAAAATGTGATGGTAGCAGGTTTCTTTAAGTACCAGTGGAAACGCGACTAATGAGGACATAAATACATAAACAACATCACCAGAACTGAGTCACTCCACAAGCATTTTACCGTTTGAGTAAAACCAGTGTAAATTTAAAGGTATTCATGTCAACCCGTCAAAATAGAAGTTTATTTTTACATAAAGGCACTGTGCTAGAAACATTACTATTATTCAGTAGAATGTATGTGATACTGCTACTACTGTTGAAAAAAATTAATAAAACTTAATTTTTTAAAAGAAATAAATCACACAATATTTCTTCCACATTTTAATTTGAATAGCAAATACGCCTTTATTAACCAAAAAATACAAAAGGTTTAAATTTCATTAATTAAAAGCCAAATTAAATTTGGGTGAAACTTGTTTACTGTTTTTCATAATTAAATTATTTGTAAAAAAAAAAAAAAAGAAAAAAACTTTAAACATAATTGTAAATTTGTAAATGGCTTGAGTAATATAAAAAAAAAAATTGCATATTTTGGTGTTTTGCTTTGGTACCGAAATTGGTACCGCCTCCCAGTCACCGATTGCCTTGAGGCACCTTTTTTTTTTTATTATTAAATTAAGGCAGTTTTTTTTCTGTATCCCTTTCTTTCTCTCTCTATCTATGCATTTATATTGTGTAAGAAAATACAAACTATAAGGACATCAACATTTAATAAAATAAAATAATTGCCATTGCATTAAAGTAAACTGTTAAAATATTATATGAAAATAGTATTTAAATACAATAATAATTCGTTTGTAAAACCCCGGAACTACAACTTTAGAATGCAGAATTAAATATATCACCAGAACTTGTGCAAAGTACTACATAAATAGACAGACAGATAAATTATTTAGTTATATAAACTAACTAGTTATTAACTATTAGTTATATAAAAGTTATATATATATATATATACACACACACAAACAAACAAAATAAAAATTATAAAAACATAAAAAATATTTAACATTTTATGTATAGTTATACAGTGATCAAAATGTTAAATATGTCGGATACATAGTTATACACTTACCTCTCTAAACAAACAGTTCGTGTTTAGTTTTTTTGTGTGTGTCTTTCATGTAACCCCTAGTAGGAAAGAATGTAAATTTGCCACTGTTGCTATAATCTGCCATGTTTACATATGGTATTTTTTGGTTTTCAAAACTGTGGGCCGCGATGGTATTGCAGGTGGGCCGCCGGTTACTATTAAAAGAAAAAATATTGTTAATATATGTAAAAATGTCTAAGTCATAACATAACATCATATATATATATATATATATATATATATATATATATATATATATATATATATATATATATATATATATATATATAATTAAATAACTGTAACTATGCTTCCACTATTCGAGCTCGCTCACAGCAGTTGTGCCTAGCGGTGCCAGCCCGAGTTATTTTCTGTTCATTGCCAGTTCATTCAATAAAGACAGTTAAAAATCTAGCTTCTGAGTACTAAGTTATTAACCCAACAATGGTGGGGTAAGTTATTTTTTTTGCAGTGGCCGCGCAAACATGTGTTATGTTGTGTGGGCCACGAGTTGAAAAAGTTTGGGAACCACTGGTCTACATAAATTGATAAAATAAACAGCACCTCCTTGTGGTTCCCTGTGGTTCTTTTAACCGCAGTTTAAAACCCCTAGACTAGACTAAACTACAGTTAAGTGCAATAGACAATACTGTGCTAAAGTAGAGTATGATACAATGGAGTGAACTTGAAAAGAGTAGAGAAAAGTAGACTACCTCATTGCCATACAACAAGTCAGCTTCTTTTCTGCACATTGATGTCTTGTTTGCATCTACTAGATGGGAGGCAGGGGACCATCAGAGGGTCTTTCAAAGCCTTTCTGTCTTATTGGTAAGAGATGTGTCCAACACTTCCAACACCTTCAAATGTGCTAAATATTAAGTGTAATTGTGCAAGGAAATCGACATTCAAAAGCAGATCATAGCAAACCCATGCGCTCCTAAACACAACACTGCCCCAAATTCTCAGTCGTGATTAAACAGCCTCGCCTCTTCCCATGTTAATATTCCAGCACCGATAACCACTATAAGTCAGCGTGTAATGTTAAATAATTATAGAGAGAAGCATTTCAGCAGTGTAGTTACAAATGCACCATGGGAATCTTTCCATTTAAACAAATAAAGGGACTGCAGGGGAGTTGGCAGATGAATTAACTGCTAATAACTTACTGCGCAGGCAGATAAAGAACAGTCCCAATGTGTCAATTACATCACATTTTTCTCTGATTTCTAGACTTCCAAACATAATCGGGCACATCAAAGAAGTACAACAAGAAAAATTTGGCTTTCGCAGTACTCCGTGGAGACTTTTTCTTTCCGCCTTATTCATTTGATCAAACACTCCTAGAAAAATCTGAGGAAACGTTGTCAGTGCTAGGCGTTTCCAAATGAAATGCTGCCTGCCGGTCGGTCGGTCCTCCTGGCAGATCCTGGGAGTCAGAAACACAGGGCTTCAGTCCCACTCCTGTTCATTAAAATCACAGGGACAGGACCTGCAACGGAAGGTTGGTGACATTTCAAAGGCTCTCTGTACCTACATTACCATAGTCATTTATTTATTAAAGCACAGATCCTGTCAATCAGGGGGCCATCATGTCTCCTCATTTGCAGCGGAAAAACTGGCATAATTGCTTCTTAGACTAATCAACACAACTTGGAGTAATTATGCCTTGAAAGTGACATTGGAGGTGGAGGGGGACGTGCACATGCACGTTCAAGAGGACTGACAGTTGCTGATTCGACCTGATCGTCACTCATATAGCGAGTCTCTCTTTCCATCACATGCTATACATCTCTTCGACGTGTCTGCTCCACTTCATATCTGCCGCCAAAGAGAACCTTCACATCAAACGGAAGTAATTGCAAAGCTCAAGCCAAACTGGTGTCACACATCTCCTTCCATTCTCTTTAAAAAAACAGATATGCTATAATTAAAATCCGGTCATATTTCCATCATCTTGTCAGGCGAACATATAATGACACAGTTCAGCAGGCTACGGCAAAACTAGAAATTACAGATCTGTACTTGCCATTCTGTTAGTGTTAAAATATTTGCCAAGATTTTATAAATTGCGGGGCAAGTATAAATGATGTTTTATTGATTTCTGGCCAATCAAAGAGTTCAATTAAAGCCTGCCTTCAAAGCAGTTGGTAAACTGAGAACATCAGAAGGAAAGCGCTGAAAATAGCGTTCCCAGGGAGTGCGGCCCAAACTCATCAAGTCACTGAGCCATGAGAAAAGAGGATAGTGTTATGTTAAACTACACTGAACAAAATTAGAACACTTTTGTTTTGGACCCCATTTTTCATGAGCTGAACTCATATATCCAAAGACATTTTCTATGCACACAAAAGGCCTATCTCTCTCAAATATTGTTCACAAATCTGTCTAAATCTGTGTTAGTGAGCACTTCTACTTTGCCGAGATAATCCATCCACCTCACAGGTGTGGCATATCAAGATGCTGATTAGACAGCATGATTATTGACAGGTGTGCCTTAGACTGCCACAATAAAAGGCCACTCTAAAATGCAGTCATGAAAAATGGGGGCAAAAACAAAAGTGTTGCGTTTAAAATTTTGTTCAGTAAATGTCATACAAAATTAATTTAGACGCATGGAAAAGGAGCAGACGGAGAGAAATACACAGTGATAAACAGAGACGCACATCATAAAAGAGGATTTAATTAAGGATCCTTGGAGAATTTAATGGGCTATAACCCGCAATTTCCTAAATTCAAGACATTCTCAGTCATTTTGACAGACCATAAAAGGAAGCAAGATGAAGCAAGTGGTTTTTGGCTTGGAAAAGCTTGGCTTCAAGAATAATATGACACAGATTGTAATGTTTAACAGGCTAGATGTCAACAATTTCCTAACAAACATTCTCTGTGGTCAAACGTTAATTACTAGCTTACACAGGCAAACACAAAACCGTCATGAAAGCTTGTGACTGACAAATGGCAAGGCCTCATTCTGATGAAATGGGCGGTAATCATGAGAAATGGACAAATAACCATAGACGCTAGTGATGATCCAGGCAGTTTTAATTGATTTCTGTAATTGATTTTCTTTGAGTCACCTGACAAATCGAATGAATCTTCCCACAGGAACTCCAGCAGAACAAAATGCTGGATGTCAAGAATCTAGAGCCATTCAGAAAATAATGAAAGAATGCAGCTCTCACAAGGACTTATGTACCAAGTGAATTTAAAGAAAATTACACCATGACTATAATGGTGTCAGAACTACAAATAATAATAATATATAATCAAATAATAAAATATCGAAGAGAATAAAACCAGGAAACTCTTTAAACCATTAATATATATATATATATATATATATATATATATATATATATATATATATAGTCTTAACTGTTACTTTTAATCAGTGCAATGCATCCTTGCAAAATAAATTACTAATTTCCTTCAAAAGAAAAGAAAAGAAACTACCTCATGAATGGTAACATGAAAAAAGTTTTAGATCTTTTAAGTTGTATACATTTGTGTATTCATTTATAATTCTGCAAATGGTTTCAAACTTTATATACAAGGAACATGTATGTCAGTCACTATGATGTAATGTAATAACATGTTTGGAAATATATCTTAAACTCTTGAAGCTGAGATCAGCTAATAACTTTGAATTATGACTTAATATCAAAAGACTTGACATGAGAAATTTCAAAAGACAGCAGCAAGATTTGATATCAGCAAAGAACCCCTTAACTCATTATTAAGGATTTTAAGGAAATTCTCACACACACACACACAAAAGAAGAAAATTGGGCTTTTCATGTGGGAAGATGTTTGGCCATAAATCTGCTGAATTTGGCCTCAGGGGGACGGCTCCAGAAATCTGGTCCAACAGCACACATGAGACCAAAACCACAACGTAAAGAAATCTGGGCGCCACTCGTCTTTATCTACTCAGCCTTTTCAAAGAGAATCAGAAAAATATATATATGACCAACATAAAAAAAAAAAAAAACTAACCGTTTATAGTTATGGAAACTAATATAAAAGAGGCTAAATAACACAGTCACTCAGGCCGAAAACAAATGAGGACTGGAGAGACGGCATTTCACGGTTCAAACGCAAAACTGGGATTTATGGTTTGTGTAGTTTAATGAGCATTTCACAGCAGTAAACAAACACATTCAGTAGGGGACTTTACAGATGGAGTTCTGAAATTACACACATTGGGGCTTGAAGATGAACCTAGGTCTCATCTATTCACCTCTAATCTGCTAAATTGAGTCCAAAAGACCGACTGGAATAGATGAGCCAAGAGCTGTAAACACATTTTCCAAAGCCCCTGATCTGCAGACTTCAAGCATGCACGATAAATCTGACGTGAAATCATAATTATAAAAGCAATTAGCTGACCCTGTGCCGTTCGCCCTTGGATGTGACGGTGAAAATTCATACAGAGCCCCTTCAATGCGGCTTGGACAAGGTTGGTGGGGAGGGGGGGCGGAAGAGTGCAACACAGCAACAATAAAACCGCAGGCCTTTCCTGTATCATTAACCACAAGCTCAGGACAAGACCTGTTGCCTGTTGCAACAACACTAAATAAACTTCCACATTTCACACAAACACAAATGAGTTCCTCATCCATCTCTAAAATGCACATATGGTATAAACAAAATACTGCTTTCCACCAAAACAGTCCTGGTGCCAGTGCTCAGCTCGGACTTCAGCAAACATTATCATTTTTTGTCAGCTAAATGTTGACCTACTGTAACTAACACACGCACACGTCTGGTTTACTTTCTTTGTGAGGACTCTCCATAGGCATAATGGTTTTTTTAATATATATAAACACACATATATATATATATATATATATATATATATATATATATATTTTCCAAACCGTAACAAATGTCAGTCTCCCTTTTTTGCAGAATGCAATATATCCGCTCAACCAATCACAGCGCACAATTCCACACACTGTAAACTGTAACAACCAATCACAGCACACCATTCCACGCACTCTAGACAGTGATTGCTGTATTTAATTTATAGCATTAACAAGATGACCTGCTGAATTCATTTTGGAAGCGATGACTGATGAATGTTTTTTAGTCCAGTGCCTGTATAGAAGATTAGTATTCACCAAGTTCAGAGGCTGTCATAAGTGGATAACTTTCATATTGATTCAATGGATTTATTGCATTTTGAGAACAAGAAACAAAAGTATCATGGACTTATTGCATTTTGGGGGGAAAATAATAAAATTTTATAATAAATCTTTGAAAATCATAACCTGGATAAGAATTTTTAATGTTATTATAACCTAAAGATGCTATTGCGTTTTGAAACCAAACACTTATTTTTTAAATATATAGACTTTTTATGTTCAGGGTAGGTAAGATTTCTTGTTTTTGAAAAATTTTAAAAGACTCCATTCATTTTATTAAAAAATAAATAAATACAGTACAGTAAAAACTACGGTGATACACTTTTCAGGATTTTTTTGATGAATAGAAAGCATTTATTTGAAATTGAAATCTTTTGTGACATTGTAAATGTTTCTCAATTTGAATCGCATTAATGCGTCCTTGCTGAATAAAACCGTTAATTTCTTTCAAGAATCATACCGACCTCAAACTTTTAAAAGGTAGTGTATATTTACGTACATATTTTAATGCATAGCAATTTTTTTACACATAATATATTAGCTCTTTTTTCCCAGAAGGATTTTATACAAACATAAGGTAAATTTAACAAGGCTTTGGTGTGGACAGAATAATTTTTTCCAGCCAAAAACATTGGTGAAACTCTGGGAACAGGAAACAGACTGGGCACCGCACCTTAGGAAAATATGTTCCGCTACAGTGTGCTGCTTCAATCAACCCAGTCAGATCCTCAAGGCAGTCTCTCAGGAATGAGACACCTCTCATTGGCCCGCTCATCTCCACCTAGTGACCATCATCCCCAACAATCATGAAATATCTCTGTGGCCCGTGCCCCCACGCCAACCATAACTCTCCTTTACTGCAGACAGCTCCAATAAAGGATTACAATTACAATTAAAGTAATGAGCAAAGGGTGGGGAAAAAAGAGAAAAGTCCGAGGATGGATCCCCAGGCAAATTAAATTGCAGCACAGTTTGAAAGTGAGCACAGTATAAGTCTTTTGGGTTATTACTGGTTAACCACCCCTCATTCCCTCAATAATTAACTTCCAAGATTCATAATCAGGAAACAGAGAAATTGAAACAAAACACAAATGCTGTCCCAAAATGTCTACAGTGACCCACAGATCAAACCTCCCTTCTGCCATCTGTGTTATTTTACACGAATCCCTGTGAGGTGCAAGCATATTTCATAACCAAGATTCGAGCAACAGATGTGTTTCCAATGCCTGGAGCGCTAGAAGCAACAGCAAGGTGTTATGATATAAAGAAAATAATGGTGTAAAGAGATGACCAATGCCACTGGCTATAATGTCAACACTGGCATCTCGTCAGGCAGACCCCAATCCCTAGGCTTTGGGGATGTTGTCTCTTTTTTTTCCAGCGTGGTGATGATAGCAGAGGGGCTCCGGAAATTCAGAAACTGCCGAGCCAAAACAGATCACTTCAAAGCGCCTTATTTAACGCTTGCTAAATTTTTCATCACAGTTGCTTAATGTCCTGGGGAAGGGAGCTTTTGAAGTTGCGGTGAGAGTGGGATGTTCTTCTGACAACTTTCCTTTTTTTTTCCTCCTTTCACCTCCTCCCTCTGCTCCTGCATCCCTCGCTCTTTCCACAGGAGGCCAGTGATATTTGGGGCACACAGTGGAACCCCAGCGGGCAGAGCAAGGATGGGAGAGCATCCCATGGAGCCGGCAGTTACCATGCCAACACGCTGAGTGTTGCAGTCAATGGAGGTAGATCGCAGGAGGGTACCACAAAACACCACTGGAGGGAAAGATATTTAACCTTTCACACACCTTTGAGGCAGAAAGCCCACCGCAGAAGTCTAAAAGGCAAACAATAGAGCTGACAAACACGGCTCTCTGACAGCCTGAGGTGATCTGGGGGGTTGATTTTTAACTCCTCCAAGCCTGGATATGTTTAAACCTTTGGCTTTTGTTTTTATGTTACTCAGTAGGGAATTTATGGGCATTCTGTGGTTTAATAATAAATGCTGAACAGGATTGCACAAAGGTGGAACATTTCAGGAAAGTTGCAGGAAATGTCCCAGAAGTTTTCTGGAGATTTTCCACCCCTTTGCAACCCAAATGGTGATATTCCTATATTTGGGACTTTCAGATGTAGACTGGGGGAAAAAAGGAGGAGTAGGAAGAGGGAAAAGGGGAAGAGCAACAGATGGAGGAAAAGGACAGGGAAAAGGAAAGGGAAAAAGAAATAGAACAGAAAGTAAATAAAAGGAATAGAAAGTAAAGATGAGAAAAAAGAAAAGGAAATAAAGAGGAAAATGTGCATGGGAAAAAAAAGAAAGGAAAAGGAAACTATAATGAAGGGAAAGGGAAATATAAAGGGAAAAGGCAAGAAAAACGCCTTGGTAAATGAACAGAAAAGGAGAAAAAAAATGTAAGGAAAATGTAGAATCAAGGAAAAAAGAAAAAGGGCAAAGGCAGAGAGCAGAAAGTAATGAGAATGAAAGGAAAGGGAAATGTAAAGGGAAAAGAAAAAGAAAGTGAAATGGAAAGAAAAGAAAAGAAAAGAACACAACTAAAGGAAATAAACAAGAAAAAGAAAAGATAAAAAATTAAAGGGAAGAGAAGAGAAGAAATGGAAATGAAAAGAAAAGGAAAATGTACTGGACATGAAAACAGAAGTGAAAATGGAAAAAAAGGAAAACAAAAAAAAGGAAAGTGAAAAAGGAAAAGAACAGGAAGGAAAGGAAATGAGAAGAAGGGAAGGAAAATGAGAGAGTGGGCGGTTAAATGAAGAAAGGATGAAGTAGTGTGCAGTTTGTGGGAGATGGACAGGCCAGGAGGACAGTCCCTGAAGGCCACTGGTACTGGGTTTGACTGACAGGCCAGAGAGCAGCACAGGTTCAAACCTGCTCTGGCTCAGACTCCTGCCACCGAGGAGCGAGGGCCGCCCATCCGGCGAGGTGAGTCAGAACCTGTTAACATGACTGGTGTCCCCAGTCTGACACCCCGGCACTCGGCTCAGAGCTCCCTCCAGCCCTGCCACTATTCCCCTTCCGCTCATCCACATCAAATCCTTTCAGACACAGATTTCAATTATTCACCCCATCCAAATAATGCCTTGTGACATGAATTATCCAGAGCTGTAATAATCCACTTAACTGGGAAAGAGCAGCTCATCAAAACGAGAAAAGCAGAGGAAAAAAGGGGGACTTGTCAAGCAGTTAGAAAGCCAAGAAGTCTTAATAATCAACATTTTTCCCGCTGTTGAGGACAGGGCTTTGAGCATGGCTAGATATCATTCATAGCGGAAAATCACATCACACAAAACTGCACAATAGACTGCGTAATTGTCCAATGATAGTAAATGTGCCATAGATAATCCAAGAACTTCCTATTTTAAAGGCAATACAATATAGCGAGCAGTTCCACTACTGAGGATGGGTGAGGAATACTCCATTCATATCCAATGAACACAAAACGGTCTGCTAACAAATGTTTATTAAATAATCACATTCAATGACATCTCTGACATGCCGAGAATTACATTCTATCAATGAAAAATATATCATACGCTACTGTTTGGGTACGATTTTTTTATATTTCAGAAAACTTTAGTTTCTTATGCTCACCGCTGCATTTATACAATAAAAACTGTAAATGTATTAAATATTATTACAATTTAAACTAAATATTTTCTATTTTAATATTTTAGAATGTAATTTTCATTTGATGGTAAAGCTTGTTTTTTTTAAGATTACATGCCTTCTGAAATCATTCTCATATGCCGATTCAAGAAGAAAAAAAAAAGTTGTGCTGCTTGGTATTTTTGTGGAAATGGTGTTTTTTTCTTTATTCTTTGATTAGTATAAAGTTCAAATAAACAGTATTTTTTTGAAGTGGGAATTTTCTCCTGTAACTTTTGATCAGTTTAATGTGTAAATAGGCTTTTTTTTCTCTTTCTCAGAAAGGACACATTAAATCTCACTGAGCCCAAACATTTAAACAGTAGTACACCTAGAAACTCCAACAAGACTAATAAAGTAGTAAATTCTGTGTAAAATACAGAAACACCCGAGTAATTGTTTCTACAAAAACAACAATATAATAAAGACAGAAATGACCAGGAAATGTGTAAATAACAGTAAGAACAGTACAATATAAAATAAATTAAAAATTGCTAACAATTCTGTTTTTGTATTTTTCTATTGCGTTAAAGAATGCAAACCAATATAATTCGAATATTATTTTTTTAAACTGATTCTACTCCTATAAAATCTCTGTCTAGAGTCACTCGTGCTGGTACAATCACTTACCAGCGCTTCTCTTGGAGGCGCGTCTTCTTTATCTGGAGCAGCGTTCTGAAACAAACCAGCAGCATTGTGTTACAGCGCCATCTAGTGGCAGAATTTGTGACATACATGCGAGTCTGATGCAGTACAGTGCTGGACTCTAATGACAGAGAACCTAACCAGACAAAAGTATATAATCAACCAATAATCCCCCACCAGAAATGTACACTACATTTAAAAAAATTATTATTATTTTGTTTGTTATTTTAAATGAAATAAAACACTTAAGGATGTATTAAATTCATTAAGTGACAGAATTTTTTAAATATTATTCTATTTCAAACAAATTCGGTTCTTTCAAATGTTCTATTCATCAAAGAACCCCAACATTTTCACAACATTTTAATGGAAAAGCTTAAAAAAAAAGACTAATAATAATAAAATACTGTTATTTCCAACAATATTATGGTTTTATTGTATTTTTTAAATAAATAAATGCACCATTGGTGAGCATATGAGACTTTTGTCTTACCAATGCCAACATTTTGAATGGTAGTGTACACAGCCCTCCTTTATCATTCAGAAATGAATCACAATAAATAGCTTCATCAAAGAGCAAATTAAGGGCCTAAATGATAGGATCCGAGATAGGATCTACCTATAATAAGTCTGAGATAAACTGATGGCACACTGGTTAATTGTTTTTATGTCTCTTTGCCCATACAAAACTACAAACCCGATTCCAAAAAAGTTGGGACACTGTACAAATTGTGAATAAGCAGCCCATTTCACCACCCGGATCCTCCTATTCAGCCATAATGTTGTAATTGATGCAGTATGTGGTCTGGCATTGTCATGTTGGAAAATACAAAGTCTTCCGTGAAAGAGATGGTGTCTGGATGGGAGCATATTTTGTTCTAGAACTTGGATATTAGCGCTGGGTATCGATTCAGATGTTCCAGATCAATTCGATTTCGATTCACAAGCTCTCAAATCGATTTGATTTTGATTCTCGATTCGATTTTCTATACTTGATTTTCGATTCAAGTCAATGAATATAGATTTAATACAAATACTATATGTATAAAAAAGAACAGTGAACATAATTTTACAATTGGGTGATTAATAAAAAGAAATTAAGAGCCACAAACCTGTATATTAAACTCTTTTATTTTAGGTACACTTGGGTACATTAAAACTGAATCCATCTCTAATTTTCAAATGCATACAATTATGTTAAGTAAATACAAGTTTGATGCAAGATGAAAAATGCTTTGTTCTGCTTTGTGATGATTATTTGTGCCAAAGTGCGCGCTTGTATGTGTGTGTGTTCAGCATATGGTGGGCCGCATTTGAATTTGTGACAGGCCGCGCGTGGGTTGAGAACCACTGCTTTAAGCACTGAATGAATGAATGACAGGTTCGTTGGTAACATCGCACAAGGTAAATAAGAGGGTGACATCTAGTGGAGATGATTTGTAATTACATTAACGCTAATCTTACGTTCAATGTCTGCGGAAATAAATATGGAAAAAAATCAATTCATGGCCTATGAGAATCGATTTTGAATCGACCACATTTTAAAAAATGATTAATCGAAAAATCGATTTTCAGCCCAGCCCTATTGGATATACCTTTCAGCATTGATGGTTCCTTTCCAGATGTGTAAGCTGCCCATGCCACACACACTCATGCAACCCCATACCATCAGAGATGCAGGCTTCTGAACCGAGCGATGATAACAACTTGGGTTGTCCTTGTCCTCTTTAGTCCGGATGACATGGCATCCCAGTTTTCCAAAAAGAACTCAAATTTTGATTAGTCTGACCACAGAACAGATTTCGACTTTGCCACAGTCCATTTTAAATGAGCCTTGGCCCAGAAAAAACGCCTGCGCTTTTGGATCATGTTTAGATATGGCTTCTTTTTTTACCTATAGAGTTTTAGCCGGCAATGGCGAATGGCACGGTGGACTGTGTTCACCGACAATATTTTCTGGAAGTATTCCTGAGCCCATGTTGTGATTTCCATTACAGTAGCATTCCTGTATGTGATGCAGTGCCATCTAAGGGCCCGAAGATCACAGGCATCCAGTATGGTCTTGACCCTTACGCACAGAGATTGTTCCAGACTCTCTGAATCTTTGGATGATATTATGTACTGTAGATGTTGATTACTTCAAACTCTTTGCAATTTTTCTCTGAGAAACTCCCTTCTGATATTGCTCCACTATTTTTCGCCACAGCATTGGGGGAATTGGTGATCCTCTGCCCATCTTGACTTCTGAGAGACACTTCCACTCTGAGAGGCTCTTCCCAATTGACCTAATAAGTTGCAAATTGGTTCTCCAGCTGTTCCATATATGTACATTTAACTTTTCTGGCTTATTATTGCCACCTGTCCCAACTTTTTTGGAATGTGTAGCTTTTATGAAATCCAAAATGAGCCAATATTAGGCATGACATTTCAAAATGTCTCACTTTCAACATTTGATAAGTTATCTATATTCTATTGTCTTCTGAAAGTAACATGGGGCTAAGTATCAGGCTCAAGGACACAATAGAAACAATTTATCCATTTTTAATATATTATATAGAAAGTTACATTTTTTTTTTTCAACAAGGCTGCATTTGTTTGATCCAAACCAGAGAAATATTACAATCATTAAAATAGTGTAATTATTTAAAGTAATTTTTCTATATTTTAATATATTTTATATTTATGTAATAGCAAAGCTCTAATTTCAGTGTCTAGACTCCAACGACTGCTATGTCAGAGCTGCAGACTAAAGGCATCTCGTTACTCTCAGAAACAGAGCAAATATCATCAGACTGAACTTCTTATCTAGGCTGGTTAAACACACTCTAACAAACGGCAACACTTGAAACATTCTAAAGTTGGCAACAGATTAAGTACGATAAGAATTATTTTCACACTGCACCAACACACACTTCAGAATACAGGCCATGCATCCTCTACATACTTCCAAAAAACTAATTAAAAATAAGCATCTTAAACAGTCATAAAATTCATATATTTAAAATGCAAGTATTTATGACAAATGTTTCCATTACAGTATTTAATAGAGAAAAATGTACAGAAATAATAATGCAATATTCACATCCTAACCTTAAAAACGAGACATTTGATTAATTAAGCACACAGACTGAAACAAATAATAGACATTTTCTGATACTTATTCAGTCAAGACTGCAATTAAAATAAATGTGTTTACATACATTGATGGTTTTTTTTTATTATTGATTTTGCATCACCCCTAAATATGTTTAAGTATCAAATCTCTAACAAAACTTTAGGTTTTGAACAACATGAAGGTGTTAAACGATGACACACTGTTCATTTTTGGGTGAACTTTCCCTTTAATTCGTTGCTGATACATTGCATAAATAATACTTACATGTCGGCTGTAAACAGATCAAATTGGGTTCATTACTGAGACAGATGAGCACATGGAGGCATGAATGTGTCATGACTCATGAGTCATGTTTTTAGGTCAACGACCCCTGACTGCACATTACTAAATTGTCCATTTAGCGCTTGTCTAATTTTACAGAGACTGACACATTGATATCTGCAGTGAAATGTCCCGTATGCGCTATTCTCTGTGCCTGCAGCTGTCACACACACATCTGTCTAACTGCATAAGATGAGACAGTGAACAGGGCGCTAGCAAATCAGCTAAAACTTTTCCAAAACAACATGGTGCAGCCGGATTATGACCTTTTCAATAATTAAAGCGTGCCAAATTGTGCATTTACTATGCAGGTCCACATCCAAACAATCAGAATGCGTGTTGTTTAACAGATGAATGTTATTAACTACCTGATTTTGGTGGTCAGGTTGGTCCGGAGATGCCATCTTCTCAGAGCGGTTAGCCAGAAGGCTAAGGACGTTGACGCTTCAGCGGTGCTCGATTACTTTAGTCTGAACTAGTTATATGAAGTCCGAGTCATTTGCATTGATCGGTTCTTTTGAACTGTTTCTTATCAAAGAATGAGATCAAATAAGTGAATGAGTGCTCAGTCCGCCTTTGTGAATCGGTTCAATCAATTCATTTGAAAGATTTGAATCAAAAGAACGATTCATTCACATCTCCAAGGCCAGCGAGCTATTACCGATTCGATTTCGAGCTGCACGTTTCCAAACGCGGAAGCCGAAATGTGTTTATTTTCAATTTCTTTGTGAGACAGTTTTAGACAGATAGTGACGGTATTACGTTTCATGTGAGTTATCAGGTTTCAGACACAAAAATAATATCCAAGAACAACGTGTGAAGCTTTGAAGATACTGACTTATGAACTTTAAACTTCGACTATTATTATGGCCGAATTAAAAGCGTGTAAAGTGTGTAACATTAGCCGAGAGAAGCATTATGGACTGGCGGTGACCTCTCTGGATCAGCTCAGAATAAAAGGTGTGTTTTAAAAGAAAGACGTTTTCAACCTGAACTGAGTAAATAGCCATTTCAGATAAAATTATTAAATAGATTGGTTATGTTTCAAATTTTAAACAGTGGTCATTTAAGTAGGCATAATTAAAAATATATATACATTAGAGTCAATTTTTAAATAATTGTAGAACTTAAAGATGACTATAGATCAATTATATTAGTTATATTAGTGGTAATAATAATAAATGTGGTAAAAATAAGTAATAATAATAAAAATAATAATAAACGAATATATATATATATATATATATATATATATATATATATATATATATATATGTGTGTGTGTGTGTGTGTGTGTGTGTGTGTGTGTGTGTGTGTGTTTGGAATTTATTCAGGATTGTTTAATCTCTCTCTCTCTCTCTCTCTCGCTAAAAGTTGACAGTTGATCCTATGCTCTATTTGTCATTTCTCTTCTCCTCTGTCACTCTCAGGTGGCGAGGCTCTTGGATTCAGTCCCAGTGCATCAGTCTCAGTGGTGCTAGAAGATGATGGTACTATTGTGGAAGATGAGGCTTACTTCATGTGTCTGCCAGCAAATACAAAATTCTTGCTGTTGCATGCCAACGAAATATGGATGCATCAAGGTGAAATATAAAAAATATATAAAATTGATTTATTTATTTATATTTGTTCAGCATGTTTACTAATCTAAACGGGTCTATTTTGTCTGGTTGATGAAGGGACAGCACAGCCTTGCAGAAAGTGCACTGTTCTGGAGGTAGATGGGAAAGACACAGTTGATGGGTTTGAATCTTGGCGCAGTTTGGCAGAACAGCTCAGACAGGACCTGGCCAGTATTATCCTCATGTCCGAGGCAGATCTACAGGTCTGTGTGATTCTGGCTTATTGGCTTTTTATTTTATTTTGCGATATATCTGACTATTTTAATTTACATGTATGATTATAGTGTGTAAACAGCCAGTGTTGTACTGTGTTTTTTAGAGAATAATTGGATAAATGTGTGTTACAGAGTTTGATCGATGTGCCGTGCTCAGATCTGGCTGCAGCGTTGGACTTCTCACAGCAGAAAACCCAGGTCCTACAGGACACGCTGCAGACAATGCTGGACCGCAGGGAAGAAGAGAGACAGTCCAAAGAGTTACTGAGGCTCTATTTAAAAGCCATGGAGCGAGAAGGCACATGGAACCCAAACGAAGAAAGTAGGAATATATTTCAAATACCAGCAATACAAGAAAAAGTAAAGTCACAAGTTATTTAATGGAATAGTTCCATACTTTCTTTTCTTTATAGAACTTTAAAAAAAAAAAAAATATTTATCACATTTCTTGCTCATCAATTGATCCTCTTTTAGTAAATGGGTGCCGTCAGATTGAAAGTTCAAACAGCTGATAAAAACATCACAATAATCCAAAAATGATCCACACAACTACAATCCATCAGCATGTCTGTAAGAAATAAATTCACCATTAAGGCATTTTAACTTTAAAACCATAGTTTCTTACAAGAATACCGGCCTGTAATTAAGAAAAAAAGTTTCAGACAGTGAAAAAGTCCATCCCCTGTTGTTATCTCATAAAATACACCAACATGTTTGTTTAGAACCATTTTGGTTTGTGCTTATTTCTCTCCAGATTTAAATGAGAAGTCTATTTTTAATGGATAAAGCAGTTTTATGGATAGAACACTCCTATTTTACCCAGTAGCAACAGTTCAAAGTTAAAAATATCTTAATAATACATTTGTTTATAACAAACATGCAGCTTTTAAATTCACAAGATGTTAATTGGTGGGCTGGAGTTGTGTGGATTACTTGTGGATTATTTTGATGTTTTTATCATTACCTCATTCTGACGGCACCCATTCACTGCAGAGGATCCATTGATGAGCAAGTGATGTAATTGCATAAAGTTATTCAAATCTGTTTGATAAAGAAACAAATTTATCTACATCTTGGTTGGCCTCAGGGCATGTACATTTTTAGCAAATTTTATTTTTTTGGTGAACTATTCCTTTAATGTTGCTTTGACTCTGCTCCCACTAGATGGCATCGCAGAGCCATTTCTAAGTTCTAAGTTTAATTTATCAGTACTTGGTGGAATGAAGAAAAGGAGCAGCTTGGATGATCAACAGCTTATCTGTTGCTGTGACAGGCCTAATCTTTCCAGTGCTTTCAGGATGTTAACCACTGTCATTGCTGCAGGCGCTAGACTGGATGAGACAGATGGGGTGCAGGTGGAGGCCGCAGCAGGGTTCAGCTCCACAACGCTGATGCTCCTGAAGGACAAAAAATACCCAGAGACCAGACTGTCCAATGAAGAGCTACAGGTATGACTTCTGACAGTGTTATAAATCCTCCCACAATTTCTTAAGAAGAGAGTAAAAACGAAGCATTTTAATTCTTAGTGGAATTCAATATGAACGTCATTCAAAGTCTGTTCTACCTTCCTATAATACAACATTTAATACAAAAAATAATAAAAAAATAAAAAATAATAATTTATATATATATATATATATATATATATATATATAATGTATTGTAAAACCCTAAAAGCTTATTACATTATATTATAAAAAAGTAAATGTATTATAAAAACAGGTTTATTTTTGCGTTTTGGTTAAGAGCATATGGTTTAGTACTATTGTCTCATATGGGTGTATTTTTTATGCAGATGGTGGCGGAGCGTGGAGTGAAGGTCATGATGGAGGTGTTGGGCTGGGACGGTGAAAGGACATCAGCACTGGTCCAGGCATGTGAAAGTGAGCTCAGTAAACGCCTGCAGCGAGTTCAAGCCCTGCAATCCCTCAGTGCTCAAAATCAGTCTGCTTCACAACCACACACTGAGAGAGAGACGCGAGCCAAACGCAAAAAACACACACACTGACAACCCTCTATATTTGTGGACTGCTTCGTTACATTCCATATTTAAAAATATTTTATGCAAACAGTGTTTTTCCGATTTTTGGATAGTCATTGTTTTGATAATAGTATAGCGTATAAAAATGCCAACGCATAATACAAGTGGTTATGTTTGTAAACAAGGAAAACATACACACTGGTGCTCATTTTGATTTAGATTTCTTTATCTGTTGCCTGTAAAGTCGAGCTTTCATTCGGGGCATCTTATACTGTGTCATTTAAAAGTTAATTAGTGAAAGAAAAAAATTTAAAAAGCAAGTTTATGTTTTAGGGAAAATGTAATGTTATAATTACAGTACTTCAGAAAGGAGGTAAATGGTTCATTATTGATTGTACCAGATACCTGTAGTATATGCTGGCAGATATGAATTTTAATACCTATTTGAAGCATTTAATGATATTCCTTAAAAAAGTAATGTATTACCATTCTATTACAAGGTTCCCTTAATGTGTCAAATTGGAAATGTTAGCAATCTAGCCCGTGGGCAGCACAATTATTATTATTATTTTTTTTTTGTGAAACTTTTTGCAGCACTTGTTGAAACTTCAAATGATACAAAATAATATTTTTAGACTTAAAAGATTTTGACATTTTTAGGCATTAATATAAATTGAGTTGCATAATTGAATGGAAAAAAATAATATTTCATCTTGTCAGGAAGTATTGAGTATGGTAATGTATGTAGATCAAACTTCAATATGTTAATAAACTAATGAAGAGGCCTCTTGGTCTGTTCCTTTTCACCATTGTCTTGTTAAAACCTGTTAAACCATCTATTTCTGTGCAGATGTAGTTCTACCTTATGTTGTAATGAGCATGTGTATGCTTTGATTGGTGTTGGGTGGGTTTGTGAAGCCAGTCTTAGTGCTGTTTTGTGGCTGTGATGTACTATTGATTTGAATTTTTGAATTGTGACCATTGTTAGACTATATGCTAATGATCAGAATATCACTTCAACAGGATGTAAAGGTGTTCCTGGGGAATTCATTAGACTGGTATTACATATGCAGTCCCCAACTAAATGTTCTAATAATAGGCTTCCTGTCTTGAAATCCTTAACAGATGATTTTACTATTTTTTTCCCCTCAGTATTAAAACAGTCATTTCTTTATTCTGATCATGTTTACCTTATAATTTTGATAGGTAAGTAATTATTACGGACTTATTTTTCTGTTATTAATAATGTGCATGGGAAGTATTAGGAATTAAGTAGCGAGTTTAAATGCTCTTGTTAAGGAACCTTTTAATTAGCTGTCTGTGATTGTTGGTATAATGTCAGTGAGCCGGATCAATGCGTGACACTGCGACCACCTTGTCCTCACATCACTGAGCTCTGACCACCAGAAGCAAGCAAATCAACTGTGAATTATGTACTCTCTAGCAGACAAGCGTGACCACAGCTTCAACCAGGGTCTGTTGTTGCGTGATGGATTGGCTGTGTCATGCGGGGCAGAACCCCAACGCATTGATCATTCACTGACTCCTGGAAGCATACTGAGATCTACAGGTTGAAGATTGTCTAAAATAAAAGAAATTACAGAATGAGCTGTTGTTAAGTATATATTTGATTCTATTTTATTAAATCCTATACTGTTTTGTAGTTGATGCACAGATTTCTAAGGCCTGTAAAGAAAAATGTCCACCTTCAGGTTAACGTACACCACTTTTTTGCTGTGAAATCTTGAATACTTTGTATACGGTTATTAATATTTCAAGATTAACATTAACTGAATTGACACAACTTGGGTTGAAATGATTAAACATCCCTTTAAAGCTGCTTTGACACAATCAGTATTGTATGAAGCGCTATTCAAATAAAGGTGACTTGATTATCCATACGTTATTTTTGTAGAAAAATCATCAGGCCCTATTTATAAATATTTGTCTCTCAAATATGAATGGTACTGTATGTTTTGCCCCCCACAAATAAAACTAAAGACCTAAATAAAAGCAATCGAATATCTTACCAAGACATATTATTTGGAGATAAAGTGACAACATTTATTTATATGCATTTTATGGAAGTAGTCTTGTTATGTGGTTATAAAAATTGCATTAATTTCCATTACAAGCTATCACAATTTTTATTTTTTCAGTATTTTTTCATGTGAGCAACATTCTCATTATTAGGCCATAATCAGGCTTTAAATCTCAAGCAATAGTAATCGTGATGCTTGTCTGAATCACCACTGTTGTTTTTGTTTAGGAATGTATTTTAATAATAAATGCTGGTATGAGATGTTGCTCTGAATGCATGCAACATTCGCAGTGAACTTTCAGTTGTTTATATATTCATGCTTCAAGTTCGTGTGATGGGACACAGGTTTAAGTAGGCTTGAGAATGATTAGAACTCCAGAGGGCCAAAATAGCACTGGAGAGGTAATTACGCGGGGCTGGAGAGACCCTACGGTCCCTGTTGATAGAAGACAACAAGAAAAACTCTGAGATCAGATGCATAATGCATGAGAACCTAATGACTGTAAATCATGATGCCTTAGCTTACTTCACTTTAAAACAAACACCTCTGCATTAACACCGGCTTTATGAAGATGAAACGAGTAAATCTGTGTTTTGCCATTTTCATTATTTCATTCTTTCACTGAAGAAAATATTTACGAATCAACATAAAATAATTCACACCCTCTGTTCTCCTTTTTTCTTTTAGATAACTACAATAGCTTTTATTAACCTATATTAGCAAAAGCAAATTCATGACAACTTTATACTAGAAATCTATATATATATATATATATATATATATATATATATATATATATATATATATTTTTTTTTTTATATATATATATATATATATATATATATATATATATATATATATATATATATATATATCAATTAAAAATTGTTTGCCTCCAGTTTAGTTTAGTTATATAGCACATTTAGAAATGGCAAGCACCAAACAAATTGCTGCACACAAAAAAGATTAATAAAATTGCTCACTTTATTATAAACCCCTACAATACCCAGGCTGGGCGCAGCCATGACCCCATGACCCAATACCGCCTCTGAACCAACTTTTACTCTGTGTCAAAAAAAAAAGGAACAGGGCCCTCCACTGTCCCCCTGCCAGGAATCCTTTTCTCCATCAGCCATCCCAGAACACATATCATGTTCTCTGTCAGTAGTAGTTTCCCTTTAGCTGTCACTGTGGAGTCATATTTAGCCTCACAGTCCTCAAAATCAATGATGGGTAA
This sequence comes from Carassius auratus, assembly GCF_003368295.1. Lineage (NCBI taxonomy): Eukaryota > Metazoa > Chordata > Actinopteri > Cypriniformes > Cyprinidae > Carassius > Carassius auratus. The sequence goes on along the minus strand of NW_020524880.1, from coordinate 5,505 downwards.
AAGTGCATACAGGACATTATTGGAATTTAACGACACACCCCGTCCAGACACCTTCCCGACGTTAGCCTTCAAAACAAACCGCTCTTCCCTCCAAGGCAAACACACAGGCATGACGGCTTTACTGACAGGTATCTTATACTTCAGTTTAATCAGGGCAGAGCCATGGTTGAAGTTAATATTATCGTGATGGTGAATGAAGATTTTCTGTGGAATACCAACTACTGCCTCCCTGTCATGTTGTTCGACTATGCCCATCTTCAGCTGGGAAGTGTTGGAAGTGTCTGTGTAGATAGATACTATTTCATTACATAATTATTTTCAGAGTTTGCAGTAAGAATTTCACTCACTTCAGGTTGAAATAACACCTCAGGTTTTAAAACGTACCTCCTCTTTGGTAAACAAGTAAACCCCCATTGACGATTATGTACACTTCATGCTTATCTGGGATTCTTGAACAATTTCCTGATGCAGCGAGGCATCTGTCCATTCCAAAATCCACCCTTCAGGCATTTGGCTTGATAAAAGGGCAAAGCATCTTCCCCCCTAAAGATGCAAAAAGTCACTTTTAAGTCCATAAATAGCATATACCAAGCTCCATTTCTTAAAAGTAAAGGGTTACCAGAATTAGTTAATAGCCCATATCACACGTTACATTGAAAAAGAATCATGATGGTGCTGAATACGTCTGTGTCGAGGAGCCACAGGGTGTGGGCATGGCTGCGCAATGAAAGCAGGGAACAGTAATGAAAACATAAATGCTGGAAAACAGGCATTCAAATGTTTATGTGATTCTTAATGCATCATGTATAATATGTCTTTTCAGACAGCCATCATAGCTGAATCCCCACTTCAAAACTATTCGTCATTTTAAACTATTATTATTATTATTTATTCTTTATTTATTATTTATTTTTATATTAACAATGTTTTTATTTAACACTGGCAGCCTTACATTATGTAATAATTTTGGAGCACACTCACAATAAAGACATGCATACAACATCATCTTAAAATATTATTTTGAGTCAGAAACATTTCTTTGAAATGAGCTTGACAGAGTCCACACAACACATACATGGCGAACACCTTCATATTAAATGAGGTTTTATTAACAAAGGTCGGGAGGAGCACGTTCAGATAATTAACACAAGAGGAGAGCACTCAGCAATCAATGGTAAGAATTCATTAACAATCTTGCAGCATCCCCCCACCACTCCTTCTCCACACTTCTAGTCCTAAAACATTTACATGGGGGGAGTACTCTGGGTTCGGGCCGAACTTCGAGCTCGGAGCCCTCCCTCCAGACAGCACGCCAAATACTCATTAAACTTTACCCCTTCAATTGTATGTAAGTGTGAACTCGTGAACTATTAATATTGCACACGCTCAGGAATAATTGATTCTGATTGGCCAGTCTGTCTTTAAGTGTTACTGTATGTCATGAACCAAACCAATGAGGAGACACACAACATTACAACCTTCAATTTGATGAAAAATACTAAAATGGTGCAAAAAGTCAAAAGTATAAAATTTAACAGCTTTAATGAGGGAAAGAATACCATCCCGGGAAGCATTGCAGATGGCAATTAAATAAAAACAATGAGAAATATTATATTATTGTGAAGATGTTGGTATTATATGTAGAAGCAACATATATTGAGCTTCTCAGATTGGTGAAGATTTCTTTGCAGAAAAATGTGAAATGTAGTTTTTTTATTAGTTAAAATACATTGAAATAATGCAGGCTGATTGCTTCAATTATTATCAGCTGTGTTTAATTGTCCTAAATATATTATATTTAATTGCTTCAGCTATTAACAATCTCATAGCTCGTTTTAAATGTTTCATTAAATTCCACTTATTTCCCGGAACATGACCATTCCACTCTATATTCAACGTTGTCCATGGTTATGTATGTATGTGTTTTTTCTTAAAAGAAGTATTAAGGCAATATACAGGTATGGTCATAAAATATTGTCAATATTTACTGCTGTTAGGAACATTATCTCTTACTTATCATATAATGGAAAAGAAAAGGAGGTTGCAAACTACCCGTTCTGGTATACTTGATCTTCCAGTCTTTGTTTTTCTCCGAGTGGTCTGAGCGGAAGGTCACATGCACTTTGTGAGTTCCCGTCTCTATTTTTCTTAGTGGGGTCTTGCCATAAAATGGGCCGTACTCCATCTCACCTGCGGTGATCTAAAACAAAACCGTTTGAATTGTCAGTGAATACAAATGGCAACAGATAAACAAGTCTCTTGGGAAATGGGAGGGTGAGGAGAAATAATAAGCGGTTGTGGAGGGCATGAGAGAGCATACATTATGTATTCAACAGCTTTCAGGTCAGTGATTAGTGGAGCTGTCTGACGCTTATCACCAGTGTTGAGGAGACCATAGGCAGTCAGGGGGGAAAGAAAGCTAAACTGAAAGACCACAGCTATAACAAGCTGTTAAACACCTTAAAATGGGATTGGATTTATTCATTAAAATCAAATGGGCTTTGATGCAGAGTATAAAAATCAGTGCTGAACGTAAACACTCTTAAACACTTATGCTTATTTTCATGGATAGCCTTATGTTTGTAAACCACTCTAAAATCAATCTTTCTTAACACCCAACAAGGACACTAGAAGGTATATTATAGCTCTCTTCAAATAGTACTTGTATCATGTACTATAAACTCTACTATATATTTTACTTAAGCTATTGTAGCTCAGTATATATAGTGCAACAATATACGACTGTTTGTGGGGATTCTATGATCCATATAAAATATTTTATTGCATTCAATACACACCAATTACACATAAGAGTTAACTGTCTTGTCTTTCTTTTTAGTTAGTAGTTACACTTCATTGTATTTTCATTGTTAAAATGAAATCAAACTGGGTATGATTTTTATTTTTGGGGTCACACAAAAATCACACTGAAAAAGAAATATGTTAAAAAACACAAATCTTCGACATTAATACTTCTCACACATTGAAAAAGAAAGCAGATATAATCATCTAAAACTGTAATTAAACAACCAATTCTAAATTTCTTATAAACTGTAAATAGTATTGGAATATTAGTAACAGTGTTTATTATATTATTAAAAGTAACTATTATGTTTATCTCTATGTGCTTATGTGAAGCTCAAACAGTACAGCAATGGCGCAAGCAACACCAAAATCATGGGTTCAATTCCCAGCAAACCGATAAAATGCAGTAAACTGATAAAACATATGCCTTCAGTGCAGTGTAAGTTTCTTCAAAAGAAATCCGTCTGCCAATGCATGAATGTAAATACCTTCAGCAAGTTGTTCATAAACTGGCATGATGCCAAAAATGAGGTCCATAAAGCTGTCTTTAACAGTGAAATCAAACTGTCTCGCAAACATTAAAATCATGATAATACATTTTGTACACACATTGCACCAACACATCAGAGAAAGTGAACATAGATTTCAAGAAAACATAGATTAGGCCAGTGTGTCTAATGATTAGTCAAATTGACCCACACATAACAAAATGATATATTGCCCAAATCTTGTCAAATTCTTTCATTCATGTTGTTCCAGAACATTTTTCAAAATGTCTTCTGTGTTCTGAAGAAGAAAGTCATTCTTATGTTTTCTTTTTTTTAATGATGAGAGAATTTTCAAAAATATTATCTAAACAAAATCATGTGATCTGTGTCTTTAAATTCTTGTCATGAAGCTTGGCAAACTCTCCAATCTCTATTTATCAGGCAGAGGTATATAGAGTTCCTATAGACCCACAAGGACCCCCATTAAAGTGACTACACCTGTGTCCACACACATACATATATCCTGTTGCTTTTGGTTTGAACTACCATCCTATCTAGAGTGTATTTCAAGTTGCTTCCTGATTGTAAAATAACCAACCTTAAGAAAAGTCATAAGGGCCATGTGGAGTTATCAGGACAGAATCGTCCACATCAAAAAGGTTTACTTGACAAGCCATTCCATCAAAAACTGATATTATAATCACGACTGGCTCATCTTGGGGTAAACACCTGGGTACTCTGGACTGCTCAGCTCTCCTGACCTCTCCTGAAACACCTGCCCACAAAAAGCACACACACAAACGTTCAACAGACAACTATCCATGCCACATTTAACACTGAGGGCTGCAGGAAATTGCAACATTATTAATAAACCTTTCCACCTGTAAAATGGCCAGAGAAAGGGCTTTCTGTCACTACTTTAGGAGTGACATTTAAGAAGAGTTACAAAAATAACATGAACATTAGAAACTTTGTCAAATGCAAACTTTTTACAGCCGAAAACAGTTATCAGATAGATCATTTTTCAGCTCGTAAATTTGCTATTATTTTTGCGTTTATCTTACTGACATGAATGTTTGATATGTAAAAAGACACATTGAATAAAACTTTACTCAAACCCTAGCAACTTTAGATGCAAGGAGGCCTCAAATTATTGCTGTTTTTGATGTTTACATTCACTGCACGCTATTACCAACGAAACTGTGTATTATCAGATGCATTTAGGACTCATGTTTTGATAATTGTCAATTTATGATTAAAACAAAATCAGTTGGTAGTTATTGAAATATCGAGCCAATAAAAATAACAAGACATACATATTCAGTTGTGCCTGTTTATTTGATAAATATAGGAATAGGGATTTTTCACAAAATGAAAATGCCATCATCAGCATCAAGTTGCTGCAAATCCATTTCCCTGACTTTCTTGTTCACTCTTTTCCATGCCATTAAAATGAATTTAAGCTTTATATATATATATTTTTTTTATTTATGCATTTGGCAGATGCTTTTATCTAAAGCGATTTACATTGGATTCAATGGACATGCTTCATTAGTTTTTGTTTTCCTGGGAATTGAACCCTTGATCTTTGTGTTGCTACCACAATGCTCTAATGTGTGAGCTACAGGAAGACTTTAAATGGCACAAAAGTACAAAAAAAGTTTCTAAATACTTTTACTCATATTACTCATTTAGAAACTCATACACTAGGAAAATTCATGAAAGATGCAGTGATGGCTGTTTCAGCAACAAATTCATTTTTTGAGTTAAAACAAATTATTTGATTCAGTCTGAATGTTTCATTCAAGAGCTGACTTACCGACTCAATGAACCAGTAGTAGTAGTTCTTGATGAAACAGCTTACTGGATGGGAAGATTTTCAATGAATAAATGATTATATTTCTCAACAAAGCTATCAATGGCTTCAGAACACTTAGAATATAGCACACACGTCAAATTTAGATCACATTTATGCTTTTGTGTTCCACCAAAACATTGGAACATTGAGGTTGAGTAAATGATGACAGAATTTAAATTTTTGGCCAAACTATTAATTTAATAACTGAACCCCAACAAGTGCAGATGCTACAAATAATTGTTATAAATGTGGAAATTCAGTTGAGTAGGGCAAAGGTTTCCTTATTCATATGATTAAATGATTCTTCCCTTCTGCACATTATGATGTGATGTCTCTATCTTTCCCATTAGCAAA
>NW_020524879.1:17500-39316 GCF_003368295.1 Carassius auratus | reverse complement strand
TTGGCTCTTAGACAGCTGCAGCTGATAGGGCTGAGAGGAGACATATAGCGCACATAAATTATGTAGACATAACACTACCTTATTACTGCACACTGCCGGTGGCATCGGCGACAGTTCTCACCGAACAACTCCTCTGATTTTATTTCATAGATCCAGTAATTGGCTTGATCACATCAGTGGCCCACTCACCGATATTAATATATATTCTAATTCGTTTAAATTTTTGTTTTCAATATAAAAGCTGCATAAGGACCATATACTTGGATCATCAATCATATATAACAACTTCAAATGCCAAGGGATTCTCCAGATATGACTATTTGCTGGAGATTTACTAAAGCAAACTATCACCAAAATCAATAGCCACTCTTGACACGTTCATTAATCTGGCGCTTTAGTATGAAGGGTACAACGTTTATTGACTTTTTCAAGTAATCTGGCAGTAGGCCCGAGAGACAATGTAAGTATGTGGTCTTAGATTGTGCCAGATTGAAAGTCCATAAGAAATTGGGTTACACAAAAGAAAGAAAAAAGTCAACATTCTTGTGATCTCTCTTTTTCTGCGAACACATCATTTGATCATTTGAAGAAGGTTTTAACTGTTTTTTGACCATTCAGTGGAAGTGGAAAACAACATTGGACCCCATTGACTTTAATTTTATGGACAAAAAAAATATATGTTTTTAAAACACCCTTTGAATGGACAATATGCACATATGGGTCTCTATCTGACCTTACCATTTCAAAACAGCTTAGCATTTGTGAGACAGGGGCATAGTCATTCGTATTTCATCAGTGACAGAAAAACTCCAGTCACATTATCATTTAGAAGTGACGTTTTGGAGAAAGGCCATGGTACACTGGATTTACTGTTGACTTACGACATTTAAACAAGACTTAGAAGAATACAAACATACTGGTGTGCGCATGCACACGTGAAACTCTGGCCTGCAGATTGGGGTATTTCTGTCACTCTGAAAAGATGACCGGGATCAATGTATATTCATGCTTCTGAGGGATCACTTCCTGTCATCCCTCCTCCTGGACTCTGATAGACTCACTGGGCTAGTTTACATTCTTCTGAGGTTTATGAGTCGTTCAGTTATTTATCAAAATGAATGTAAGATATTAAAACCTAATTAATGCTTCATTTTAAAAAAGCCGTGAATTATATATGAAACTTATGATCTTTTCTATGCATGATCAGAGCTTAATAAAGTACTTTTTCATACAAAGCACAACATTTCTGGGAAAAGAAATATGGAAAGGAATATGATGAGACTAGAAATGAGAAGAGACATTAGATGACCTGATGAAGAAGAAATCATTGAGTACAAATCTATATTTTACAAGAGGAAAACAAAAGAGATGGGATGGGAGAAGGACTCGGTGAGACAAGTCGAGACATTATGTTGCCTGATGAAGAAAAATTGTTGTGAGAAAATCTTATGCTTAACATTTTTGCAAGAAAAGAAAAGACATAAAAAGGATTGAGATGAGGCCAAAATGGAGAAGATGAGACATTTAATTTTCTGATGAAGCGGAGAAGAGATGGGCAGAGGAGGTGAGACAAGAGGAGATGGGACGAGAAAAGAAAAGAGATTAGAAAAAAAATTTGGTCACTTGAATCTGAGGAACACTGTGCAAATCTCACTTTGAGCTTTTGGAAAGAAGAGACAAGATGGGGCAGTAAAGGACAAAGGAAGATGAGATGACATGAGACATCATGTTGCCTAATAAATACTAATTTTTGGCAATCTCACTGTGAGCCCTTTTAGAGAGGCTAAAATTGTGATGGGACACAAATGGGGGTAAGGGTTGAATCTCACTTTTAACATTTAAGGACCAGGGGCAGGACAAGGTCAGAGGACACGGAAAGAGACAAGACAAGAAATTACATTGACTGATGAAGAAGAACTACTGTACTGTGTGCAATTCTCACTTGAAGTATTCTGGAAGAGAAGAACAGAAGAGATGGGACAGTGGGGCCCAGGAGATACAAAATGAGACTATAAGGGACAAGATGAGACGAGGCGTCTACGTTGCCTGACAATGACAAACCCATCATATGTGTTTTGCATTGAGCATTCTGGAAAGAGACGGAACAGCAAGGGATGAGATGAGATGAGATGAGATGAGATGAGATGAGATGAGATGAGAAGACCGATGAGACATTAAATCACCTGATACAGAAGTTCCATTGTTTGCAAATCACACTTGAAGCATTTCACAAGAAAAAGAGACAAAAGAAGTTAACTGAAATGAGAAGAGAAAACAAATGATGGCTTAAAAAAAAAACTTGTGTGCGCACACATTTGGCAAGAGGTGGACTTGTTTAGGGACCTTAAGAAAATTGTCTTAGAAAATTATTGTTGGTTTTTTTTTTTTCATTCGTTTTTTTTCTGCTTGTTACGAGACCCTCCCAGAAGCAGGTCCCTGCATGCCCAATAAAATAACTGAGATTTATGTGAAGGCTTTGCAACCATGATGAAATGGCACTCTCCCTCAAGCAAGACGAAGTTATCATCTGCATCACATTTGTGTTTTGAAAATACCTCCCTCTCGGACAGAGACCATTTTCCCAAAGTGGATTACTTTGCCTAAGCAATGTATGGAAATTTAAAAAGTGTGCTATTTTTATTGCTAAGAGAAATATGGGATTTGAGAAGATGAGGTGAAGCGGCAAGTGGATCCCATTCTGAAGAGCACAGATGAGGCCGCTCACACTTTAAGTTTGTCCACCTTGTTTCATAGTCATCTATCAAAATCTTAATTCAAAGTATTACTTTGGAAATTAAAATGCCCATTTTAATGCCCACATTTATTACTGACAGGCCCCTTAAGACAAAAAAGTTGATCACCAGGAACATGACATTCGTATTGCCTAGGAAATTAACGAGCTCCATTTCCAAAACCGATCTAGTCCTCAAAAATAAAGCCAATTGTGGCCAATTTAAGCAAATGGGAGCCCTCAGCTCTGAATACATTTCCAGCTGTCTACAGAAATTTGTCGTTTAATAGTTTCTACCCCTCCTTTTTCCAGACATTCGTGAAAGCGGGAGCCCCAAACCTGTGATGGGTTTTCATACATGGAGGATCGTACATGGAAGGCAACAGCAAATATGTTTCGATGGAAGCATCTGGCCAGTTACGGCAACGTCATTGTCATAACCGTGAACTATCGGCTTGGTGTGCTCGGTAAGCAATTCCATTTTTGCTGAACTTAAGCAAAACCTAACCCTAACCCATCATGCATCAGGGTTCCCTGGTCATACGCTATCCTCCAAATGGCTTGTTTTAGCATTGTTTCTCTCGACTAAGGTACTATTTTTCCTCCATTGAATGATGATTTAGTTGTCTGTGAATAGCCTCAAGCTCATAAGCATAAAACAGGTGAATTGGCAATGGTTCTCTACAGCAGCGTGTGTGCATGAATTATTATAGAAAAGTTTGCTGTAGTTGTACATGATTTAAGGTGATAGTAAATACTGGAACTATCAAAGCTTTAATGACCTTCCGGTTTTCAACTGCAGAAACAACCTGTGTTTCTCTGACTCTTTCCCCATCGCTATTCCTCTTCATCCTGTCAATTGTAATTTTTCAATTGGGGATTTTTATTTAATGATTTAGATTGCCTCAGGCAAATGGTGTTGGATTAATAAGCTTTGGATGGTTTCTACAAGATAAGATGAAGCAAATGGTGTTGGATTATTAAGCTTTGGATATTTTCTACAAGATAAGATGTTTGCCAGATGTCTATTTATAGAACATCTGTTATCAGAGGAAAGTTAAGTGTTATTTTTGGTATGTACAAATACGGTTAACACAGAAAGTAATTTCGTTAAATATCCATTTCAGCAGCTACTTCTCTCAGATTGTGGAATCAAAATTGTCTGCTCTTATACAAATGCATCATTGTGTTCATTATACGTTAGTCAGTGTTTTCATCCATTGATGAAAAACACTCATAAATGCGATCTTTTGTTTCACCATGCTGGAGAAACTAAAAATGCTTCTTTTCTTAAGAGTGAATGTACAGTAACTAAAGTAACAGACCCATTAAAGCCACCAAAACCTTTTTGAGGAACAGATATTTCTGATCTTTTCTATATATATATATATATATTTTCTATATATATATATATATAAACTGATGCTGTTGAGGGTAATTTTTTAATTTACAGTGTGATCAAATTATTGACCAACTTAGTGAATGTTTAATTTGGAATAAGTTGGTTATTGAGCAATCATTGGGGCAAATTGTCACTCTTAAGCTGTGATTTGTCCATGTAGGGTCAAATTGATCTTCAAAAGTAATAGCATGGATGTATTTTTGAGAGGAATGTCTGTCAAAGGGATGACTTGTCAATTATATAAGAACTATGGGTCACTATAACTCATGCACTGGTCAATTTGTGAAGTGTTTGTTCAAAAATGCTTGTTAGATATTTTAGAAGGGTTTTTATAATCAATTTAGTGAAGTTGTTGACATCTCTTCAGTATAAGTCACCATTTTGACCAGTGTCAGTATTCTGGAAGATGCTAATATGCTGGTTGCAAGAGGCATCTGTTAATGTGTGTCGTTAGCCTGTTTCATAAAATTTCAAGAATGAATGCATGAATTTTGAAATTAGCCTCAGTTATTTGCATCAGAGTCATCACAGTACATCTCTCCGTTCGTAAATGAGGCTCAATGTGATCCTTCTCCACTAATGATTCAGCTCGCAGCCATCTTCTCTCAGTCACCCTTAGCTTTTTATAACAAATCCACTGTTGATGGTTGGCTATTTTTTTCAAGCTAAGGCACACAGATCATTAGGGGGTTTAAGCATGTGCCCGCATGCCACGATGCTTAATTTATTGTTGCTGTGTTTTTCTCATGGATGTTTGAGGTTTGGCTAAGCTCCGGAGCAGCTTCTGGGAAAGGTGCTGCAATGGTGAGAGAGCCTAATGGATTATAGCACTGCACACAGTCTGAGTGTCATTATCACAACTGTTATAGATTTATGGAGCGAGTCACTCTCGTCATGCCCCCCTGAATAAGACTGCTCTCCGACAGCTAATCAGCTGGCATAAGGGCCCATTTTACAGAGCGCCACCATTATATATATATTTTTTGCTGGTCTCCCCAATTCTCTTCAGCAACTGTCCAGCCAATAGCAAAAAGTGTTAAACCTAAAATAGCACCACAACCATATGGGATAAATAAATAGGGTTAAAGTGTGTGGTTACACTAGCAAAAAAAAAATTGAGATTTTGAGGGCAAACGAAAGGAAGATGGTCTATTTATCAGTTGTTTGTCCCATATATGCTCACAGCTCACTAACTTATGGTAACCACATGTCCAAAAAATCTGGGTTTTGGCTTTGTTTCCTATGGTTTTGCAAAAACATTGTAGCATGTGATAAGGTGGGATCTAAGGAAATGTTCAAAGCAATGCAAAGCATTTTTAAGCGTTTTTATGTTTTCACTTCCAAACCAAGCAGCTTTCCATTGGTGAACACAGCGAATTTACATGACCAACTTGCCTGTTTAGCTTTTTCACAAACTGAATTCCTATTGAAATGACTGGATTACAAGGTAAATGTGACCTTTAATAAATTTAATGAGGAAAAAAAAAGCAAATAGCAAATGGAATCATGTTTTCTTCCCAACCCTGCTAAAAGCTTAAGCTGGTTTAAGATGGTTTTAGTTGATGTAATATAGTCCTGTCCTGGCCAGGCTGGTGTTTCTAGCTGGTTTAGTTGAACTGCTCTTTGGTCTCCCACTGCACAAAACAAGAAGCTTACACAAATTACCCAGAACTTTTTCTGATATTAATATCACATCCTGTCTACTGCTTTTTAATTCCTTTTTAAAGAGCACCGCTCTCTGCTCGCGAATGACGCACTGAATTACAGTAGAACTGTTAACTAGATCTAAATGGGTTGTGATTTGAGTCATCAGCGCTTGTTAGTCAGTGTGTGAGTGGTTGGCTGGATCCTGCTCTGGTGTAGAACAGATGCAGTCAGCGGAAGAGGTGTGTGCGCTCACGTGCCTTCTAGTTTAGTACTTTACTTCTTTGTAAAGACTTTACCACATTGCTTACCCCTGTAATAATTGGTTTGCTGTTGTGCTTTAATCATTCAATGTGGCCTAGTGTTGAGGATTATTATTTTTCATGCTTATTAATTTTCTTCTCCCTTGAAACAAATACCCCCGATGTTTCAGTTTCATTAGTCTTTTGCTTTCTCTAACCTCCACCTCTCTCGCATTCTCTCAACGTTTTTGCCTTCAGTGCTGTGTCATCTACTCTCTCTCTCTCTCTCTCTCTCTCTCTCTCTCTCTCTCTCATTCTCTTCAGTCATGTGCTTGCTAAAGTGTAAGCATGCCACAGGGTCTTTAAAGAAGCATGTATGATGTCTGACCCTACTCAGGAAGCAGTGTGTCTGGGGAGATGCTTTATTGGAGTATGTTTATTAATCTTAGTAAGCATTTAACAACTGTTCATGATCATCCCTTGTCCATTATATTGCCTCTCCAATGCTAGCAAGTACTGGATGTTTGGAACTTGTGTTGATTCGGGTGGTCAGTTTACCCACACTTTTGTCTTTTCACAAAAATCCATTGAAAAGTTTTAAAAAGGTCTGTGTGTATGTGTATTAATAATCTTTTAATAATAATAAAAAACACGATTAATACATATTCATTATTTTAGTAATTCAATATATTATCAGTCAGTAAGATTTGTTATTATTATTTTAAACGAAATTATTATTTTATTTAGCTAAGTATGCCTTCTGTCAATTGAAATGTGAGTGCAGAGGAGAGTGTAGACATGTATAAAAAAAAATGCAAAGATAAAAAGTAGGCCTATCCCCATTTCCACAGAAAATATTATTGAGCACCAAATCAGCGCATATGAATATGTTTTTTGAAGGATGTGACACTGAAGAGTTAAAATGCTGCTGAAAATTCAGCTTTGCCATCATAGGAATAAACCATATTTTATAAATATATTACATAAATATTAAAACTTTTAATTAAAAACTTTATAAAATATTTTTTTATTGTGTTTTAGATCTGCTGCCTTGTTGGTTAAGCTTATTTAAAAAATTTATAATAATAATAATTTACTCTGTGTGTGTGTGTGTGTGTGTGTGTGCGCGCGTGTGTGTATATATATATATTACTTAGACATTAGGCAGCATTATGTATCACTGCCACCTCTGGTTTTGACCCAGCTTCCTTGCTACCCTACAGATTTAATAGCACTACCCTGCAGATTTAGTAGTCTATGTATGTACATGTGCCTTATTCTAAGTAATGGGCCTCATTGGTCATGACTGGTGGCTGCATTGGTAGAGGGCAAAAAGGCAAGCGACAGAGGACTGAGGACATCTGCCATCAGAGAGGCTTTGCCCTGTGAGCACCGCTAACCGAAGGGATTAGTTCAGCCTGCAAGAGCGCAGCAGATGTCCATCTGGGCCCACTCACTTACTCATGACTTCTCCTCCTCTTCTCCAAAGTCTCTCTCACTACCTTTCACTATCTCTCTTTCTCGGTTCCTAGTTTTGGCCTGGTTCCACTGACAGGTGGATTGCCCCAGGCTAGACTCAATGTAGTTACCAATAAGTAGTCAAATTTGTTGTTCTGTTGAATCCACAATGGAAGTTTGACATCATGATTTCATATATTCCTGGACTTAAAGCACAAGTTAATGAGATTGTGGTGATACTTTGCTTTCTGTGGAGTACCATAATCCCTGGGGATCTTGGGAAGAGGAAAGAAATTTTGGTGTTGATGAGAGTCTTTTTGACGGCAGATTTCTGTTTGTTTTTTTTAACTTAGATGAAGAAAAGAAAACTAGGGATGTCAAAAGTAAAGTATAGCTTCTTTGCTACCAGGGTTTTGTGCCATTCCCAGTTGAGTTAAGGAAGTATTTTAAATTCTAATTTGAATAATTCCAATTCCTGAATTTGAATGGAAGTCAACAGAATGCAGAGTTTTAATTACATTTAAAGGACATAAAAATAACTAAATTGAAATTAACAATTGTTATCCTTAGAAAGGGCAATTTTGTCAAGAAACCATTTAAATGTTGACTTTTAAAGACACATTTAAAAGTTTAGAAAATAGATTCAAAGGTAAATCACCACAGTGATTAAACGGAGTGTTTAGCATGTTCACATAAGCCTTAAAAATTCATTACAATTTTCTGATTTTGCTGCAACATCAAGAAACATTTCTGATTATAATCATTGTTGAAAACAATGTGCTGCTTAATTGTTGTCTGAAACTGACTTTTTCAAGTTTTTTGACAAAAACAAAAAAAATCTTTCTGACCCCAAACTTTTTAACAGTAGTATATGGAACTGTGAAATGGAATGGACAGGAGCTGAACACTGGACAATCGAACCAGCCGCCTTCGAGTAGTTTTGGTAAGGACGTTATCTTATTTTTGAGGATGAAATAACTGCCTGTATCCTTGGGGTTTTATTTACTGTATCAGGGAGAGAAATTGAACTCAACCCCAGTCACAAGTAATTTAAAGCCCAGAGCGCGCAGGAGGCCTCTGCCATGTCTGGGACTCGTTGTCTGGTTGACCACCCTTACTTACAGCCAAACTGCAGGGTCTGTGAAGCAAGAGGGTCTCAACAGATGGATGTGTCCATGTGCCTCCATCCATCTCTGCCACAGCACCAGAGAATTAGCTGGGTCCGCTTGTGGGCTTTTCGGCTGGGACCAACTGCCACTGCGGATGATCAAGGTGCTCGCCGGGATTCACACGGCGCTGTAGATTCTGCCTGGGGAAAACAGATGGACATGTTTAACACCTCAGAAATGAAAGATGCTGCAACACCAAAGCCAGGGAACCCTCTGAGCCAGGGTGGATTGCATGTAAACCTCAGAGGGTGGAACAAATCTTTGGTTTGGTGCTTAGGTTTTCACCCCCCATGCATTACATTCAATTACAATTCCCAAGGATATTCTCCAGAAATCCTTTACCTTTTTATAGTACCTAGCGGTTCTGCCACATTTATGTTAAAAGGATAGTTCAACCAATGGAATAGTTTGCATTCTTTCTTCTCTGTAACATAAAGGTATGTTTTGGGCAATGGAAGTCAATGGCCTCCAATGTCCAACTGTTTTAGACCCTCTTGACTTTCACTGGACAAAAACTGTTGAAAGATTCAGAATATCTTTTGTGTTCCACAGAAGAAGGAAGATCATACAGGTTTTGAACGACATGAGGATGAGTAAATGAAAGCATGCTTTTTGGTCGAAGTGGTATTCTTTTGGGTGCTGCTGCCTTGCATATGATATTTTTTGCCAGTGAGGTGCTGCATATTGATTTACCAGTCTTTTAACTTTAAACTCATTTAGAGGTCAGAACAAGGGACGCTTTTGGAAAATAACTTTTTCCCCAATATTCTGTCAGCATTTTCAGCCCCACTTTTATCAGTAAGGGCAAGACAGGACAAGGCACGTTTGTACGGCGAAGTCAGGGTTGTGACTATCTTTGGGTTTTGATATTCTGTGTCCAATGTACTCTGGGAGTAAGAGATAAGTGAAATGAGCTTTTTCTACTTATAAAGGTCTGCGTATAGATCTAGGGCCCGAGTGTATGGCTGCTGGTACGTCTCATTTTGAAATTGTAAACGGGACTCTGAATGATCCCTCTGCGATTTAGACTTTTGATGGTCTTTCCATCTTGTCTGTTTATGGAGCCTGCATAAACTGGAGCATACTCAAATATCAGGATTAAGATCATCACATACATACTACAGAACCTTGGAGTCATTCATCTCGGTCCTTGTAACTTGCCCCGATCCTTCACTGAGATTCATTTATGATTTTGTTGCTGAAGAGATCCACAGCTGTAAATTTCCCCCAAATGCAGTTAATCAGAGGTTAGCCTGTAGCCTGAACAGATAAAGATTTATATCTCTAGTCACCAGCCCCAAGCTTCTTGGCTCTTGTAATTTTGTTTATTCTGTTTGGCCTCAACAAAATCTCATTTACTCCACTGGTTTCTGAACTACCTGCTTTTCGCGTGTTTGAAGACTCCAATTCTGGAGTCTTGTGAGGTTGTATGTGGTACCCGTTGGTGTTCAGGACACCCCCGCCGCCTCCATGGTGCACTGTGAGCCACTTATATTACGGTTAGTTCATCCAGAACGATTTTTCTTCACATAGAAGCTGCATCAAAGCAAGGAAAGTTTTTATAACAGAGCTACATTCAGATTTTAATTTGAATTGCTTTAAAATGACATGCAGTGTAACAGTCAAAAAAAGTAGCATATTTTCCTTACACCCTAACTATCATGTCATGATAGTTAACATGAGTAAACGTCCTAATCATTATTTTCAAAATGTTTTAAAATCTATCTGTCTGTCTGTCTCTCTGTAATATAATAATGTATTGAATAGAGAGCTAAATTGCCCACTATAACATCATTGTCTATCTCCATCAACAGTGCTGTTTTACCCCGATACATGTTGTCATCGCTCATGGGTGGGCCTTGAGATCTGTGTCACACTACTGGCTTAAAACATGCAGGGAAGGCTCCCTACATCAGCTGAGCCTGTCATCAGTAAACCATGAATCTTTTTACCCTATAGAGACATGCGGATAATGTCTGCAGTGCGCTGTGTATCCGATGACCCAGCGTGATTATTGCCCTTGAGTCTCTGCGCTCGCTTCGCTCTCTATTACAAATATTTTGACTGCTGTCCTTGAGTAACGTGTTATTTTAGTAAAGGCATCCGGCATTGTCTAATACCTCAGAAAATCCAGAAATCCCTTTGAAGGTCAATCTCTTTTCCCCTTGCGGCACAGTGATTATTAGTCAGCCCTGCTAGGGAAAAAATGCGCTATGAAGGATTATGACAGGAGAGCTGTGGGGTGAGTCAAGAATGGTGCCAACTACCCCACTAGTGGCAAGAATATAAATAAATAAGCACGGAAAGGAACTAATAACCGAGCGGCAGGCTCAAAGTTTTAGATCCAAAACGTCAGAACTGGAGACGCAGGTGTTTTAGCAGCTACAGCTGTTTTACATTCTGCCCTGCTGGTTCTAATTACAAGAATCATCAAGAAAAGGAACACTGGATCATTGATATTAATCTCTACGATTATTACTCATTCTCTTTCCTGTATCCGCACAGGAACGTGTCGCTATGGTGCAGGGACATCAACATCCATCTTCATTCTGCAGCACAGCGTGCGAAGCTAAGGATCGGGTTTGCAGGTTTTTAGCAAGAAGGGGATTTACAGACACTGGCCTTATGGGCCCGTAAGTTCCCCCACTGGGTCAGGGGGAGAAGTGATGTGAAAAGTATTTTATGGCCCATTTGAGAGTCATATTCTTGTATGTATAGTAACTGTCTCCTTTAAAGACTGCTCACAGTATCCACTGGCTGTCCAGAGTGTTCTCCTGCAGAATTGAGCTGCATGTACTGTATGTGGATGTCAGTTTATACCCTTCATACACGATCAGCCAACATATTTTGCTTCCACCCAGTCTTAGTTTTTCCCATTACAAGTCTACAGGGAACCCGGTGTTTATGAAAAATTAATAAAGTGCTTAATGGAGGCAGATTACCTAGTTTGTTGCAGTGCTTCTCAAAATAACATTTCAGCCAGTGGTAAACAACGCTGCTTACCTGTGTGTCAGAAACGACCAAAAGCATCAGTACTTTTTGACTTCTCAGTAGTGACTAGGGGTGGAAATATTTGTTCAGCAAAAGATTTGATTAGATTAGGTTATGATTGTGATGCATTGTGCAATCTGTAATTGGGTCATTATTTGATCCGATTCCTTTATTTTGGGATGATTTGTATAAAATATGTTAAACAAATAAGCCGCATACATATTTTGCATTGTAGTTGAATACTGACATGAAGAAAAAAAAATGTCCATAAGAAATTAATGTACATTTAGTATTGATCCAGTAGAAAAGTTATAGTGCATTAACCATTTTTTTTTATTTTTATGAAATTAATACTTTTGTTTTTGCAAGAATGCATCAAATTATCAAATTATGAAAACTGTTTAAATGACATTTAGAGGAAGTTGTAATGTTATAAAAAATATCTACTTTAAATAAATCCTTTTTTTTAAACTTTTTATTTGTTTTTAATTATTAAAAAAAAAAATCACAGATTCCACATAAATATTATGCATGCTCTTAACTGTGATAATACAAAATATTTATTGAGCATCAAATAAGCATATCAGAATAATTTCTGAAGGGTCATGTGACTCTGCAGCCTGTAGTAATGATGCTGAAAATCCAATCCAACATTTACATCATATAATTGACCTAACCGTAGTTTTGAATGTTACTGTGATATGTACCTGTTGAATACCCATAATATATTTACATGAAATTTTCTAAACTAATAAAAATATCCTCAGATATTTGAAAATATCTATAATGTGAAAAATGTGCAAGAAAATAATGCAATGCATGTTGCATACATGCATCTAGCAGTGCCTAATAAGTCTCCTTGGTGTCACTCATGTTGAGAGTGGATGGAGGATTTGTCAAGGACACTGGGATCTGAGAGCTTTGACACCGCTGAGGCTCCTCATGGGATTGTTTGTGGCAAACGTTAGTGCCGCAGAGGGTAAAGAAGCTGTTGGCTGGCAGGACATCAGCCCTGGCCAGTGGACAGATGTTAAGGCTCTCCACAGATTTCCCAGCATCCTTGTGTGCATTTCTCCAGCATATAGAGGGCAGAGAGCTCAAGTGCTTTCCCCATGCTGCTCGTTTCAGCAGCTTGCCTCTTTTTATCGCACGGAAGCATCTCTTTATTGTGCGTGCTTTGTTCTGGCAGCCTTTTCAGAAATTGGCAATCATCATTTCTCACATTGTAGATTGTTATTTTGTGCCAATACAGGATCACAATGATTTTGACATCAGTATCCTGCCGTACTCCTGATCCAGCATCGCTTTCTGTCAATCATTCTGTCAGTCATCCACCAATCTGAGATGAACATGAGTAAAACGCTGCTGTTAGGAAATGCTGCATCTTTTTTTAGGTTAATGCTTGACAAGACAGAACGGATATTTCTTCCTGCCTACATACAAGAGCCAGTTAGTTTTCCGCCAGTCATAATTTTATTTGTCAAACGTATTATTTTCTTGCCAGTGCGCAGTGCTGATGTCGGAGATGGCATCAGTGATGTCTTTTGTGCGCGGAGACAATTTGCCGTGACAACCCTTAGGCTCACGCTGACATATCCTTGATTATTTTCATGTGCCAGTGCTTGAAACAGTCATGTTGCATTCTGTTTATGCAGTGCTACGCATTTGAAAGCAACTTACTTTGTAATTTGTCACCCATCAGTGTTTTTCTGTTTGTGCATTCTGCTCTGATTATTGACATCTGAATAACGGTTCTCCGAGACGGAGCGTAAACCGAAATTCAGCCAATGTGAGCAAAACAGAGCCTACATTTCATACCCGATGACTGGCAGCTGTCCCGACTGTAGGGGTGGGACATTATGTACTGTATGTTTCATGCCTTACAATGTAATGTATCAAGGTAATCGATTTTTATACTCGAAAACCCTTTAAGTTGATAATTTATTCATAGGTTAGCAACATGATTTATTATACAGCATGTCTTCCTCTTCTGTTAACATCTCATAAAATGGTGAAAATGTGATTGTTTTATTCATTACCATGGTACTTTTGTTAAGATATTAATGTATATTTATTATTTTATATATAAAAAAAAAATCTTGCCAATTTAGTCAGTAGGATCTGTTTAAGAAATACTTTTATTTTACAAGAATGCATTAAATTATCAAAAGTGACATTAATAATTACATTAATAATGTTACAAAATATTTTGCAAAAATATGTATTTTATTTTTGCATTTTTTAAGTTTAAAGTACCATTTAAATGACCATTTTTTTAAAATAAAATAATACTTTTGTTTTGTTAGAAAGCATTAAATTATTAAAAGTGTCATTGCAGACATCCATAATGATACATAATGTAGATTTCTATTTCAAATAAATACTGTTCTTTTGAAACAGCGATTAGTTAATTCTTTATAATGTTTTTTTCTGCTTCTTTTGTTCTGCCCTATTCTGAATTGGATGCAAGTACAGATGTACAGTTGTGACTATCTCAATGCAAAACTGGCTTCAAACGTTAGCTCTGTGGTGAAAATGTTGCATAGCCGACCAGGGACTGATTACATTGCTGTATGGGAATATTATGAGGGCTTAAACTAAACAGTTACCTGTGCATGAAGCTCCCGGGGATCTTTGTTATGTAAATGCAAGGCATTAAGATTGAATCATAAAGCTTTGTGCCCTTTTTAATGCAATTTTCAGCTAAATAGACTCTATTCAGTAGGCACACTAACATCACCGTATTATTTATTAATTATTATTCTTGTGTATATCATCTAGAGATCTTTTTTTTTTATGCAAGCTTGAGGGTCCTTTTTATTTTTTAATGCATATTACCTTCTGGAAAAATTGTACGATTAACAAATTTACTGAGCTGAGGAGTATAACCAATGAAGCAAGAGTTGTTTTGGCATAGATATGCTTCTGCAATTCATTGTCATTAACAGAATTCATCAGAGGGAAGGCAAGCAGAACAGCTCTAGCTTTTTTCCTAGTGGGAAGAAATCAAACTCTGTCTGATCCCAGACACAGAGAAGCAATAACACTGGGAAACGGTGGGCAGCAATGCAGTGAACATTGTGGAGCGTTCTCCTTGCCTCTCCTCTATCTTGTGCATTTCATCAGTCAGGCCCTCTTGGTTTATGTGTTTTTTTTTATGTTATTTCTCCACACAAATTTAACCGTGAAAGATTGTTTTCATTAGCATCTGACAATAACTGGGATATTTAAACAGATGACCGGGTTTCAATTTCATACCCTTGTCACTGAGACAGAATTGTACTACAGAGCCAAATCAAGCGATTTAAAGTTTTCGTTGGAACCAGTGATGAAGAGTCCTGTACAGGAAGAGAGATGCTGCTGTATGTGGTTTTACAAACTGTAAATAAGAGGAAAAACAAGTGTAAATTGGCCATATGTTACAGACCATTTGAATATATGAATATGGCCGATGCTATTTTTAGCAACCACAAAGCGTTCAACACAGCATCTCGTGCCTACTGGGGAACCATGGTCACATACGTAACCTTGAGACGTTTTATTTTTACAGACCATATAAGACTGATTTTTTTTTTTTTTGTGCATTCCAACTCCCCTATTTTTACATCTTGTAACATTTTTCATAATGTGCATTAATATTAAGAGTTAGAAAAGATAATAGAGTTGTCTAAACTCAATAATAGCATTTAAAACAACTGATTTAAAGGGGGGCTACAATGGTGTTTCATGCATTCAGAGTTGTTCACAGTGTGAAAGAGATGGATTCTCATGCTAAATATGGCAAAAGTTTAAAAAAGAATAATTTGGACGAATGACAGATAATTTCTGTGCTGAAAATCTTACTTCCGGGATGGTACAAGTTTCGCCTGTATTTCATCAATCGTGGATCTAATGATGTAGACGATGGTAGAACTCCTTATATGAACATTTCTCACAAAAAAAGCGCGCCCGTGCACACGTCGACCGGAGGAGAGCGAGACAGCGCACATCAACACGCTTCATCTGGAAATCGTTGGCAGCGCTGCATAGGATTTGCTTGAGAATGTCTCCAGATAAGTGTGTTTTTGGATGTGTGTTCTCGTCATTTCAGTGTCGGCATGCCTCCAGGAGCTCGGCTTTTTCCAGAGAGATTTGGAAAGATATATTTTTCTTTTATAGATATGATAAAACAAAAGAATTTTTGGAGATATGAAGGATCCAGTACTACTCTATATATATATATATATATATATATATATATACGTACGTACGTACGTGTGTGTGTGTGTGTGTGTGTGTACAATTTATTAATCCCAGTGCCATTTTGCACAACCATTTATCTAATTGACTAGTCCATTCACAAAAATTTTTCAAATCTGCTTCACAAACTGCACGTGGGAATTAATTAATAGATGCATCAATTTACGCACACATTATGGTCTCCACATACTGCATATAATCGCTTTTTTTAAATGCATGTCCATTTCTACATTGCGCTTGATGACAAATTAGCGGCAGGAGAGGTGTGACAAGTTTGTGATTCCCTTTCACACGGGCTGGATTTTGAATGCTGATGGCTTTAAGCATGATGGATAGAGTTGTAATGAATGAAAGGTGAATTAGAGGCATGGGCTTCTCGTCATAACCCAGCGAGACTAATCAACGGCTTCAGAGTCTCTTTTCCCAAGCCCTTCATTCCAACTCTAAGAATGTAATCCAAAGATAGATGTGCCTCAATTACATTGGAATAGATCAAATTTCACACCCATTCATTTGCTAGCAATGTGGCGCATGATAAACATTGTATTGCTTCATTAATAACTAGACGTCACCCTCATTAGACCCCTTTTGAGCTTGACTAACAGGAGGAATCATTAGTCAAAACTAATATTAACAGGTACATCCGATTTTCATACCTCCCACCTTATTAACAGTGAGCCTACCCAAGTGGCCATTAATCACCCGCTGCTGAAATAGTCATGCACGAATGCACGCGCACACACCTGCTGTCATATTGCATCTCAAGTCAAGCAGAAGGGGTGGAGAAAACGCATGCTGATATTATATTCATATTTACACGTGCTTCTTGCGTTCAAGAGGCCGCAGATGAAGTCTTGATATTTACTGGCAAATCCTCTCTCGTGTTCGGATCCCCACTCCAGACGTAGAGAAGCGGAAGAGCAAGGAACTTCTTCTTCTCCATCAAGCCAGCAGGTCCATTGCCCTCACCAGCCAAAAAGAGTTTTCTGCAACCATTTGGGGCTTTAAATGGGCTGAGGAAGGGGCTGGGTGATTGACAGGTGAGCACCAGAGCTTAATTCCAGGGAATAACTCCAAAGCCTGAGTAAACAGCCCTCTGTATTAGGGAGTCCAGTGGAGATGAGCCGCCGAGGCGGTGCTTGCCGCCCCATAATCCCCTGCAAGTACAGCCAACATTGCTCTTTTAATTGACTTTACACCCAAATGGGTTTAGCTGTCTGCTGATGGTGAGTGGATCATTATATTCAGACGCAGGGCCCAGTGGTCTCACTCCCAAGTGATCCAGTTCACCAGAGCTCACTTGAGCATTCAGGGGTAAGAGAAAGACGGGCCTTTAACAGACTTATGTGCTTTCTTTTTGAGTGAAACCTCCTCCCTGGTTGACTTTAGCATTTTCACAACAGTTCAGTACTTGCCACTGCAGAAATTTAGTTGATTTACTTCTGTTAATGCCTGATCAAAAATTAATTAGCACTTTGATAAGCTAGTAGGCTAAGCCGTTAGTTTAAGTGAAGGTTAACTGAAAACACAAAGAAAGGGAATTGCTTATTTAGAATTTTTCTTAGCTAATGACTTTTGTATGACTGCATGATTAAGTAAAGAAAAAAGAGATTTGAGATTTTGCTGTGATTGAGATGAAGTGTGTGTGTGTGTGTGTTTTAGATTCAGGTTTGCTCTACATGTTTTTAGGACTGCACAATTTGGCCATAACCGTTGTGATTTATCAATTTGACAAAATGAGAAAGAAATAAATATTTAGTTCTATTGTAATATTTCACTGTTGATAAAAACAAAAAATCAAGCATTTATGAAAAATACAATGGCAATGATGATAATAATAAAAATAATAGTACTTTAAAATATGCAATACTAATATTAATTTCTTCAGTTTTGTTGACAATGACTTGTTTATAAGTGCTTCTCATTTAAAGTTTGGGAAGATTGTTGGCACATGTCTATGCTATAAGCAACCCAAACTCACAGCACATGCAGAAATTAAATTCATAATAAACAGCATTTGCTGCGAACCGAGCCATTCTAAGACACTGCAAATGCTGGATCATGAGCTGCCCTCGTGTAAATGAACACAGTGCCACGCTGTACCCTACAGCACGCAGTGCATATATGCAATTAATTAAATCACAGTATTTGCAGTTTGATAATCACTCTTCACACATTGGGATTATGGTTTTATTTCTATTATTTGTATATAATGCGCGTGTGTGTGTATTTATATATACGCTGTTATTGAAGTAGTTAATCATTTACATAAGCGCTTGCATAACGCTAATATAATGAGCATTAGAATTAAGTTTCTTTATTAACAATTTAATGCTCCTATAACTTATATTAGGGCAATTATGATATTTACTATTTTTGCACGCTTTCAAATGAATTGTGAATCTAAAATATGCGTGTTAGAGAATGTACAAATGGATAACATTGTTTGTGTCATATGTTTTTGTGTTTTGCTTTGGTACCGAAATTGGATTTTCAATGGTATTAGTACCGAATACTGAAATTTTGGTACCGTTACAACACTATTACATACAGTTAAAGTCAAAGGGCTCCGATGTTATTTTGGACCCCATTGACTTTTGCTGTATGTACAAAGCCCTTCAAAATATCTTTGTGTATTCCACAGAATAAAAAATTATTTGAAAAGACATTTATATATGATTGTGTATACATTATATATTATATGTATTACATATCCCACTTTTCTGATCATTGCTCTGCCCCAATCATTTGTGTTTCTATATGACACAGGCCCCATTTACTCCAAGTAGAGAGCATTGATCAGATCTGAGCAAATAGTTAGACATCTGCCTTGTGGAACTGACTACCAGCTCATGGTACTCTGATCTTACTAGTTTTATCTCATTATCCAACTTTAAACCCACTGTACATGAAATGACAACAGTTAAGCTGCAGCATAGACTTTGTGATTATCTAAGAATATCCTTTGCTGTTGCTCACACAATGATGTCTGCTTTCTAAGAGGTTGTTTAGTGTGCATTTGTGTATGTCTGTCTAGTTTTCCTCTCTTCATCATTATTGGTCTACCATTAAACAGAGGACGCCAGTGAGCACATTAGCGTCTGCCTGACTCGGCCACCCCCGTTGAGGACTGGAGGCGAGGGGAGGGACAGAATGGACTCTAAATTTGTGCTCTTGACTTGAAGAGATTGTTCTTGCAATTATCGGAGGACCTTTTCAGGGTAAATCAATACAAATGTAACAATCTCGGGTTTGCAGTACAATGGCGTGATCCACTTGACGGATTTTTCCACCCATTTCTTCCGTAAGTGACTTTGCTGTAGAGAGACCAAGATCATCCTCTTGAAAAGACAACTTCAGCAAAATACCCATGTCAGCTGCATGAGTGTTTATTTTCAATAACAGTACTTTCGCAAATTAGCGCAATAGTTTGAGCAAACAAATGGCTGTCATAACTGCATAAAAGCTTTAAGCTTTACTTGTTCAGCATGATATTAACATGCTGTATTTGCTATATTGGCTTATTCTGGTGTTAGTCAGCCTTTTTTTTACTGTTAAAAGCTTTTTTTATCGTTAAGGCTGAGCAATACAGATACTAGATAGTTAGCAGCACATTAGCCTTAATGTGAGGTAACAATAGCAAAATGGATAATTTTGTGAGCAAAAATGGCTTGTTGTACAGTATATTGTCAATAGTTTAGCGATATATGAAGCACAGCTTATAGAAAAGTCACTTTGAAACCAAGCTTTTTTTTAAATTAGTTAGTCTGAAACCAGTTTAAATTAAGATTTAGTTAGTCAGCGGTCTGTTACGCTAATTGTGAGGTCAGATTAGCAAACGTTCAATAATTTTGAGGGAAAAAGAGGACCATTGTCAATAGCTTAGTTATGTGTGAAGCAGAGCTTACAGAAGTTACTTTCAACTCAAGGAACTTTTTCATTTTTAAATGTAAGGCTTAAACCAGTTTAAATTAAGATGCTAGACAGTTACCAGCACATTAGCCTAAATGCATGGTCACCCCCAAAAATTACCAAAAAATCTATTTTCTTTTATCAGTAGTGTAGCAACATATTAAGTAGAGCTCAAATGAAAATCCCTTTCAAACCAAGTTGTTTTAAATTTAGTAAGTCTGCAACTAGTTTAAAACAGGATGTCAGGCAGTTAGGGGTGTTTTAGCCTAAATGTGTGGTAATGTTAGTGAAATTTCAATAATTTCACAAGCAAAAGATGTTGATTGTTAATTGTTAAAAGTTTAGCAATGTGCGAACCACGGCTAACACAGAAGTTACTTTTAAGCCATGCAACTATCTGAGCATTTTTTTGATTAGTAAAGCTGAAACCAGTTTAAATGATGATGTTAGACATTGAACAGCATGTTAACCTAAATGGTGTGTAACGTTACTGATATTTTGATAATTTGGCAGGCCTTTGTCTTTTGACAATACTGTAGTGACTTGAAGTCACTTTCAAGCCAAGCAACTTTCTTTCGATCAAAATGGTGAAGTCATGTGACCAACTTGAACCTGTTAAGGAATCTGCTTGCAGAAATCTTTCGCACTCGTGCTAAATTTTCAATCATGTGGGAAAAAAACATTTTTAAATTCACAGACTATGACATCAAGTGCTATGTTATCTGTCATGTGACCACTCCTCTCAATATCTGACAGTGCTTTCATAACAGTGTTAACCAATGCCACTCACACCCACCACAGTGCAAGCTGAGTGCTTGGCATTTCCCATTACTTAGTGTAATTATGCGTGCTAATTATTTTCCCATTATGATTACACAGTGGGGTGGCTCTTATCAAAATAAAAGTGTCACCCCAGCACCCCCACCCCCCCCAAAAAAAGAGTTACGCATTGGCTGTTCTTTTCCCTGTTCATTGTGATAGTGATGGCAGCACTTAAGGATTATGGGGTCTGTACTGATATGGCGTTTTTATTCCTCCTTTTTCTCTCTCTGACAGTTTGCCCCAAGCCAGGTTACTCAGTATAACCGTAGCTACTGACTTTGTTCATTGTGGTCGTGTGAATCCTGTTACAGGCTATGTGGCTAGCATTTCTGGTGAAGACGATTGTCTGACTGCCCCTCCTCATGGATTTTAATTCCTATTATAAGGCACCATGTATTCATGGGGCTTCTGGGTTATTACAACCCTCGAACTAGACTAACAGAACATGGCAATGATTCTCACTTCTGCTTGAATGAAGGATGCTTGAGTGAGGATGAAGGCAAGAAGTGGACGGCAGCCAGCTGGCTGGCTGAGCTCATTACGTGGGTCAGCAAGATGTTTCAGTCAACTTCTCCTGACATCACACCCAGATAAGCACCTGCTGCATAAATATTGGGCCTTTTAGCATAAAACGTCAGATATCACACGAGGAACTCTCAGGGCCTGTCCAGCGAATTTTGATGGAGCTTCATGAAAAATATAAACACTTTTTTTATGCCATTAGACTTGGAGTGAATAGGCCACATTGTCATGTACATACAAAAAGCTGAATAAAAGGTATTCAGTGTCAGTCCTAGTTGCTTTGTTCAAAGGGTCTTTGTTTATGTGGGTGTCAGATTCTCTCCCTTGTGCTTTGGCTTTTGTCACTTGTTGACAATAAAGTAGATATTTCATGTTTTTTTTAGGAGGAGGGAGACATCACAGAGAGTTCCAGATATTTTGGACACGCAGGACAGATTGATGAGAACGGCTCTTGTAACAAAGTGATTTGCACAGATTGTTAACGTGTCTGTCAGTTAGTTCCTTTTGGATATGGAGGGGTCGATTTGCCAGATATAATAGCTGTTATAACTATAACCATGGATTTTATTTTTTAGTTCATTTGGTATTTTGAGCACAGTGAGCCTGTAAGATTCAACCCAGTTTGCAAGACTATTTTTCTCTAGTAAACATACAAATACACATAAATATACATGAGTTTGTGGT
>NW_020524879.1:0-15000 GCF_003368295.1 Carassius auratus | reverse complement strand
ACCCAAGCTACAGTAGATAACCACTTGTCCCATATCTGGAAGCCATATATAGGGTTTAGAAAATCATTAAATATGGCCTTTTTTCTGATTTGGACTAGTAACCGACTGTATTACAAATCCCTAACAAACCGCTCTGAATACTACATTACCGTTGTACACAGCCAGGTACGCATGTAGCACAAATGAAGCTGTCTATTGTAATCTAACATCCAGTGTTGTTGTTTCAAATGTGCTAACGCAGGATTCACAAGGCCTCTGGGCTTCTTTTCCATCTCATTGTGAAACCGATGTGTCTAAAATATATGTCAGTAAGTTGCTAAATGCTTTCCGTGTGTCTAAGTCTTTACTTCAACACCTGAGGTGGAAAAAGCAAGGTGTCATCCCAGTGAAAGTCAAGGTGATTATGAGGGCTAATTTTTGGTGCCACACATTAGGCAGCCCCGTACATCAGTTAAGCTCAGAAGCCTCTGTAATCCCTCCCGGTTTGGCCTGAAACTCCAGCGTTGGCAATGAGCTTTAGAGGTGACTCCGTTCTCTGGAGGCTGAGACGAGGGTGTTAAAGGGCAGAGGCCAGTTCTGTTTAAAAAGTCTGCTGTCGTCCCACAGGAGACGCTAGTGGGCCTCTGAACCCTCCTGCTGGAGTCTAACACCTGAACCGAACCACTAACCTCTACCCTCAGAGCACCAGGACCTGTGGGACACCTTTAACCTAAGTTTATCCTAACAAATGTAAGGCACCGCTGTTTAAACGGGAGAGAAAACAGAGTTTAGGCTCATTAATCTCCTCAGCTTTTCTTTTGTCTGTCCCTACGCCTCTTTTTCCCTTTTGGCAAAGTCATGGCTGTGTTCTGCCCCATGGGTCCCCATTCTAGGAGAACTCTGTGACAGTTTTGTATGTGTTTCTGTGGGCGTGAAAGTGTGCCAGGCCCATGATAAGAGCTCAGTTTATCCAAAACCAGTGTTATTTTAGCCTCATCGATGTAGTTTTTGGTACTATTTAGAATTTAGGAATTTTTATGGAACTTTTTATGTCCATATATATTAGTTTTAGTTTCAGTAAAAACAGTTTTAGTTATTTTGTTATTTATTTGTTTATTTTAGTATGAAATAATAAATGAAAATGAGAAATGTTGTACTGGCAGTTAGTTAAAATAAAAATAAATGAATAAAAATAGAATATATTTATATATATATATATGTGTGTGTGTGTGTGTGTGTGTGTGTGTATATAATATATATATATATATATATATATGTATATATATATATATATGTATATATGTGTGTGTGTATATATATATATATATATATATATATATATATGTGTGTGTGTGTGTGTGTGTGTGTGTGCGTGTGCGTGTTTGTTTTGTAAAAAGAACTCCCAATAACTTTTTATTTGCAGCTTCTTTCTTGCTAAAAAAATGTTCACAGTGTAATTGAAATAAAGTAAGTTTAATAAAATGAAATATATATTTTTTATTTTAGTGAATGTTTTTATTTTATTTAAAGTAATATATTTTTCATGGTTTTAACTTTTATGTAGATTATTTGTGTATACTTTAGGCACATAATACAGTGGGAAAACATTGTAGAAAAACTGTTTTCACTCAAATGAATTAATTATAAAGAAAAGGCAGGTATTAAAGGTTAGTATTATGTTAAACATGAAATTTTGAGGTATAAAAACTAAAAAGAATTTAATTGTAAAAAGTTTAATTTAAAGAAAATGTAATTTTCTAAAAACGTATAAAGTCAATTTCATTTTTTATTATATTTTATTTCAGTTAATGTATCTTTTATTTCAAGTAATGAGTGTTATTTTTATGGTGTATTTAATGGTTTTAGTTATCGATGTCCAGTCCCTGAATTTATAATATTAACAGTTCACTCACAGTTGTGTGTTCTTTGGAACAGTATTTTCAAATAAAAATATGAAAATGTTGAATTCTTCTCAAATACAGTAGTGTTTACCAGAATCTAAATTTCCAAAGTACCAAGCTAAAACATAACCCTGTCACAGAGAGCAGGCTGTTTATATTTGTTCAACTCTCAGCGAATAAAATCAGCGATTTCCTGTCAAAAAATGTCCCCTAATACACATCTTCGTTAAAATATTCATGTGTCCACAGATTGCATTTTCATCTAAACCACCCAAGCACATTGATCTTTACGTTTCATTGCAGGGATTGAGGTTTGTCTGCTTATTCAGTGCCATTTAGATCGATGCTTTCACCCTTTGGTTTGCTCTCTGTGTAACCTCTTACAACTGACAGGTTGATATCAATTCCCCATGACAGATGACAAAATTCTGCCATGCTGCATTCGTCTTCTGCTAGGCCCAGGAAGGGACCTTTCTGGGTAATGGGCTTAAATAAGCCTAAGAGCTGCGAGGATGCTTCTGTCGCAAAAGGTGTCTGCCGCCACCATTCAAGCAGAAGGTATTCATAGATGGGGGGTGAGCTTAAGTAAACCATCGAAGGGAATAGCTGTGTATCAATACCTAGCTGTGGTGACAAATCCACCCCTTTCATCCCTGTGAATGGAGGATTTATTTTTCCCAGACTGCTTAGGGAAGTATTGTTCAGGGAGGTTAATGTATTATCATGCATGGAGCTCGCAGCCGCCGTGCCCTCTGTGTTTTTGTGGAGAAGAGCTGAGATGTTTGGCCATGATGGGAACTGTGCGATTAAATCCCGATTTAGGGATTGGGGTGAAATCCACGTGGAGATTTTCCGGCCACACTTTTTTGCATTAATATACCAGGCTGGAGTTGATACAGTAAGGCCTCATACAGTGCCATAGGCCTCTCGAAATCTCATGTGGAGGTGTTGCACAGGAAGTGTATTTGTACTAAGGATAAATGGCTTTTGTAGTTACAAGCTGAAAATAGGAAGTTAAATCAAGTTAATTGGTTACCTACATTTCAAACAGCAAATCTAGACAGGAGACTCGACTTACAATTGATTGAAGTTGAGTTTGCTGTTAGCATGTTGCTAAGCTAACAACATGTGAATACATTACAGAGCCAAATATTGTGCAAAATAATACTTTTTTAAATTACTCTGAGCTGTTTTGTTGTATTTTCTTCTTACCTCGGCTGCTGATTAAAATGTATTTTCTTCACTAAGATTGTCCTTGTAAGTGCCCTTAAAGGTACAGTATAGTCCACCCAAAAATTTGAATTGTCATCATTTACTCAAAACCTGTGTGACTTACTTCTGTGGAACAACATTTAAGAAGATAAATAGAAGAATGTTGGTAAGCAAATAGTTTTGGTTCTCATTGACATCCATTGTAACAGTTTAGTCACCAACATTCTTCAAAATATCTTCCGTGCTGCAGAAAGATACGAATATACATATTATCAAAACATATGAGTCAAAATCATCACAATTAAAAGAACCGAAGACTTAAACTACTTCAGTCTGTGTGCACTGAATTTATTTAATACACAAGTTTCACAAATTGAGTTGAATTACTGAAATAAATGAATTTTTTCACGACATTGTCACATGTCACATGTGTGTAGTGTCAGCATTAGACAATCTAAAATGACCTATTTTCCTGTCCGATGGAATGGAATTTCTCCGGAAAGATGTGATCCTCAGGCATTTTCGTCAGGCTGTGTGTTCATTTCTTTTTTGTTCTTAATTCCCTTTGTTTCTGTTGAAGCCTTTAACTTATAAATGGCTCGTTGTAAATTTATGCCATGTAATTAGCTTCCACGGAATGCTATTTGGAGTTTTTCATTCTCGTAGAATTATTAATGTAATGAGGTTCATTACAGTTTATTATGGTACAAACTGTGTTTCTTACCTCATATTTTCAATTATAAATAAAAAACGTTCTGATGTAGTGTTTCAATTGTTTGTATTAGCAAAGCTTTGCTAAATTAATTTAATAGCTTGTAGAGTATGACAGGGAGCAGTTATTAGCTTTTACTAAAGCATTAACATAATGTGACACATCAGTAATAATTAGGAAATTAAAGATACCTCTTTTTATGTTTCCAGCCTTTGTGGTTACTGGAATTCTTGAGTTTCAGCAAGTTGATATGGGGTGCTTATGTTTTACTGTCTTCGTTTTTCTTTGTGTGTGTGTGAGGAATATTATAGATTTTTAGTTTTTTAGTTCTTCTTCTTCTTCTTCTTCAAGTCATAGTTTGGGTTAAAACAGAAGTTATTAATAATTATATTCATTACTTTATTTAAAAATACTGTTATTCTTATTCGCCTGGATAGGCACTTTTACAACCAGTGTTGGACATTGGGTTACTCAAGAGCTAGTAGAAATCCTCTAATCCTCTCTCTGATATTTGTTGAAATAATGATATAACAGAAGTTATTGATTTCTTCTTTTCCTTAATGTGTATGAAAGGGGCCACAAAGGTGACATGCTGAAAACTCCAGCTTAGCCTGCCCTTACAATAAACCACGCTTTCTTGGATAAATTCATACTTGTGCTGACTCAAACATCTGCACAAATCTATACACACTTCATTAAAGATGCATTATGCTTATTAGTGTGCCTTGGTCTGATGTCCCACATGCAGTGGAGGGACTATCAGAAATATATAGATACATATTTATGTTAGGTACAACGTGTAGCTGTGTGTGTGTGTGTGTGTGTGTGTGTGTGTGTGTGTGCAGTACTGGAAATCATTGTTGCTAATAATGTCTTTATGGAAATATTTGTCATACATTCAGCCAAGTATGGTGACCCATACTCAGAATTTGTGCTCTGCATTTAACCCATCCGAAGTGCACACATACAGAGCAGTGAACACACACACACTGTGAACACACACCCGGAGCAGTGGGCAGCCATTTATGCTGCAGCACACGGGGAGCAGCTTGGGGTTCGGTGCCTTGCTCAAGGGCAGCTAAGTCGTGGTATTGATGGTGGAGAGAGAACTGTACGTGCACTCCCCCCATCTACAATTCCTGCTGGCCCGAGACTCGAACTCACAACCCTTCGATTGCGAGTCCGACTCTCTAACCATTAGGCCACGACTTCCTAGACCCATTGTCAGAAGTGGGATTTGAACCCACGCCTCCATTTGGAGACCAGAAACCTCAGCAACTGAGAAGGGGGATGTGTCTTGAGTCTGGCGCCTTAGACCACTCGGCCATTCTGACATAAAATGAAATGCAATGCAATGCAATGCAATGCAATAGCCCATATTCATGTTCAAAAGCTTATTATATGGAGATTTCACTTAAACACAGATTTGATTTGTGTATATTATTGGTGTTCTCAAGTGAAATGCAGTGAAAACAATCAAGCAGAAAATGCAATTCAAAAGAAAGTCTTGTCGAGTTAATGACTGCAGTGCAAGCAAATGGGCTCTTCTTTTGTAAGAATTAACCAATTGAAAAATTTACACTAATAAAATCCACTGGCTATGTTGCCAGTTAGATTCAGGTTTAGTTAGCCCTGGTGAATAAGACTTCTTTCAGAATTGTTTCTTATACGCCACTGAAACTCTGGTGCTGTAAATAAAGCTTAAATCATTTAAATCATTTACTTCAAAGACCCGATATTTTTGTGCCACATGGGAAATGTTCAGTGGCAAAATATTTCACAAACCCCAGAAGATAGCCAGCACCTAGTTCATGCAGAGCTCGTGATAGCAGTGCTAATGGATTCCCGGCAGCACTGTAAGGTTGGAATCAGCCCCACTGTGTCATTAGAGTACAATTAAAGAGGTTGTGCATTCATACAGTTGCAGAGAGCACCATGCAATTACACCCGGACTATTGCTAAAAGCAGCACGAGGGTCTCAACATGCATCACCGATGTCCCTGGTGCTAATGAATTGAATTACAGACCTGTGCCTATTTCAGGGGGGACTAAATTGCTGATCTCTCTGGAGAGCCAAGGCACTTGACTGGGCATATATGAATGATTTCCATCGAGAACAGACAAGACGTACCCCATTGTTACTGTCAAGCGCAAGGTTTGGGGTTCGATTCCCCGGGAACACATGATATGTAAAAATTGATAGCCTGAATGCACTGTAATTATATATATATATATATATATATATATATATATATATATATATATATATATATATATATATATATATATATATATATAAAACACACACATATAAAATGTTTTATTTATATATACATGTGTGTGTATTTTATATCTCCTATCCTTTCAAAAATAGCTTTTTTGTTTGTGTTCCAAATAACCACCAACCAAAAATAAATGGAGATAATCATGATCATGATTAAAATGTGATTGATCATGCGGCCCTTTAACTAGCACATGCTAACCAGGAAGAGGTATAGTAAAGGAAAGGAATGCTACTCATCATTCTAAAGAGGCATCACCAGTTTTTAAACAAACCCAGTGGTGCCCTCCAATGTGATCATTCCTAGCCCGGAGCAATCCATATTCCTGCATTTCAGTGCGATAGATATAAAACAGGACAACAAGCGAAACAACAAAACGAGAGGCATAGGTTTATAGTTTATGATCTGCTTATGGCCAAAACCACTTGGAGAGTGTTCTTTTGCGCTAGAATTAACATTATTTCTTTTCTTTTTTTCTCTCATCCAAATCACATGCCTCATCAAGTCAATGGTAATAATGAGCACCGTAATACTGAAGGAAATTGAGACCGCAGTCAATCATATTCTCCATCTGCAGTAAAGAATATTGTAATGTACAGCATTAAGAACACTTCACTGGAAACTTGAAGTTTTCTTTCCACAGGTAAATCAATCTAATGTCTAATCTAATTCTTTAATACCATATTTAACGGTCTATAAAGCCATCAACCTCATTTCACCCTATTAAGGCATATTACCGTGAGTAGCAGCTAAAGTTTCCACATGTTTCTCAAACAAAGCTGTTATGTGGCATTTCTGCATTCCAGTCGCTGCATTAGATATTGTTTTGGAAATTGTATGCCCTGACTGCTGTAACGGTATCTCACTGTGGTGAAAGTTATTGTATCGAAGTTAGAAACTATTTGTAATGTATTAATTGGCATATTACATGATGAGAAATGAATGCACTGTAAAGCGATTTCCTGTTATTTCTAATCGGAAATTCTCTTCATTTGTCTGGAAAAGAGCAGCTTGAACATTAGATAAAATGTCTTTGTGTTCCACAGAAAGACATGTGGTTTATTTTCATTTTCAGATTCATTATTTCTTTGAAGGGGTTCCTCTCTCTTTGCTCAGGCACTCACAAGCCGAATGCACTGATAGGATGCTCTGTCCTTATTGATTACACGGAGATACAGATCTGTGGTCTGAGTCCTACTGGCGCCTGCAGTATCTGAGAAGAGAGAAACAGTCGTCCGAGAGCGATATGTAAGTAAAAGAGCTGTCTGAGGAGCAGCAAAGGCATAGTGGTATTATTTATTTGTGCTTTCTCTCTCTCTCTTGCTTTCTTCTCAGTCCTCTTCATGCATATTTCACTGGCCTGCAGTGGTGTGTAACCATTGGTTACGGCTCAAATAAGGATCCCTCTGTTTGCCTAAAGCTTTGATACCCAGAAAGTTTGCTTGTGGGGCCCTGAACTCTCGTGTGATCCCTTCACATATCTTACTGTGTA
The DNA here is from genome assembly GCF_003368295.1 of Carassius auratus. Classification (NCBI taxonomy): domain Eukaryota; kingdom Metazoa; phylum Chordata; class Actinopteri; order Cypriniformes; family Cyprinidae; genus Carassius; species Carassius auratus. The sequence continues at coordinate 7,422 of NW_020524879.1, read as the reverse complement.
ATTCCTGCTTGTCAAATGGATTGTTGCCGAGGCGATGGTGCCGTGGCGGAGGGTTGAAGATTACCAGTGTTGACACTTGTGTCACTGTGATTAGTGAAGAATTAGCCGAACTGCACAACAGGGGAGAACTGGACACAACCGGACCCAAGGCTCACCAGCCATCTCCAGAGAGAGAGAGAGAGAGAAAAAATCGTCTCCAGAAAATAGACAAATACGTTTTTCTCTGCTTTAAGTTGAAACGATGTCGTGTGTTATAGTGTACAAAGCCCAGCTCAGTTTGTAGTTGCAGTCTGTATTTGACGAATCCTAGGTCATCTGGTTGTGCAGAGTGTGTCACCGTTGAGAAAGAGAGCTTTGTAGGCCTGTAACCAATAGCAGTAGCGGGTTTGCCCTGCTGAATGTGAATCAGAGCGGGCAGACTCATGCCCCCGGCTTAGACGGTGGCTTTAAAGTGACAGACAAAGCCCTGGGTTATACACGTCAGACGTGCTGAGCCCGGGGTTACACGCATGACCTCACCGCCCAATGTGACATTTACAGAGTGTTGCTGTCATACAAGAGAAGTATGAGGTGTGGTGCCTGCAATATGAAACGGGTATTTCAGAGATCGGTCAGACCGAGGTTCAGATACGATTAGATTTTTTATCACTTTAATTGATGGGACAGAGAACAGGAGGACCAAAAGTGATGTGGAAGGAAGGATCGGGATAGTTCAAATCAGACTCAAACCTGTATTTCCAATATGAGCGCTAAAGCTCAATATTAACCACTATGCCATGGTTTAGCCTTCTAAAAATAGCCTTTTTGCATTCTGTACTAAATGGTAATTAATTATGAAGACATGAGATAAGGTAAGATTTTTTTTTTTTTTTGGATTCTCTCACCAGATTACTAGCATACTCAGGTCATAAATGTCATGTAATCAACAACAGGGACAAGGGCAAGATTATATTTGCAGGAGGACCAAAGTGACGGGGAAAGAAAAAAAAGAGTTAGGATAGTTGCAAGCCTTACTCAAACATGTATTTCCAATGTGAGTGCGAGAGCTCAGTATTAACCACTATGCAACGACTCCAGCCTTTTAATAATAGTCTAAACAGTAACTAAATAGTCAAAAAATTTGGAAGATGTGAGATAAAATATCATCCAATTCTGCTTCGCTCTTTATTCAGATTCTCTTAACAGGTCATTAGCCATACCCAGGTCATAAACATCTTGTAGTCAACACCTGGGACCAGAGAGATTATATATGTGCTCTTTGGCATTGTCTCTGTTTGGTCTGATAATTGTTTACAGGAGGACCAAATTGATAGGGAAAGAAGGCAAGAACAGGGTTAGGATAGATGCAAGCATGGCCGTAGACAGCTATGATATCACAGAGGTAAATTTGGTAAATTTTTAATGTTTAAAAAATAAAATTTGTTCTCTGATTGACTCATTAGCTGCTAAACTCCTAATTTGAATGTCTGCATGTATAATTCAGAATGTGTAGCGTCCATGGTATGAAAATTATCGATGCGAGACGCTTCCGAAGTGAACGAGTCTTCACGTAGTTGTGAGCGAGTGAGAGCGCGAGACACAGCCTATGTTGCCAGATCCAGCTATTATAAGTGTTTTTGACTTGTTTTTCTACTTAATTTGACACTTTAGAAAGTTAATAAAGTAGGAAGTTGCTGTTTAGGGTCAGCGATAACTTTAGCTTATCTAATTTCAAAAATATTTGAAATAATTTCAGTTTATTTTATTTATAGGTTTCTGTTTATTTTAATCGCAACATCTGGCAACATAGCATCACGGACATTAGTCTGCCAGTAATCAAAAAGGGAGTGGCTATTTACACTAAGTGCAGTTATCTATAGATTCTATTTATACTGTTAAAATAGCAGGTTTTTCTCCTATTTATACTACTTACTGCAAATAGTGGCAATTATCTGCACCTCAGTATTGTAGTACATTGGAGGAGTATGCAATAATAATTTGAGTATAATTTAATGGATGCCACCTTATTGGGACAATAAACCCCTCCCTACACCTACCCTTAACTTTTTGAATATTTACTTAATTTTCATTGAAAATGAATGCTTTTCTGGTGTGATTTGAAATTCGAAAAGGGAGAAACATTTGCCAAAAGGTGGATTCGAACCCGGGTCGAAGACGCTAAAATACGTGTCACTTATGCTTTACCTTCTGCGCCACAAAAACAACAACTGATAAAATTATCCACCAAATAAAAATTAAAGCACAATTCTAAAAATAAGGGGTTTATTATAGAAACCCCCTGGAACTCACAGATGTTCAAAGCCTGGCTACGGCCATGGTTGCAAGCCACACTCGAACCTGTATTTCCAATGTGAGCACCAGAGCTCAATACTAACCAGTATGCCATAACTCTAGCCTGTTGAAAATATAGTTTTTTTGGATTCTACACTAGATAAATAGTCATTAATTATGAAGATGTGAGCTAAAATATCATCACACGCAGACTGAGCCCGTTTGATGGCTGCCCCATCGAGTGATGTATGTAATGAAAGTGTGCAGGCAGCAGCTCTGAGCTTCAGGTCCATGCTGTGACAGCCGGGAGGACAGAAGACGGATTGGTCGGTTTAAGACTCGACAGCACTGATGCACTGCAGGGATTTTGAGCCCTGGCCCCACCATGCTGAATACTCTATGAATTCATAACTCCCAGCTATCTCCACCTGGACACGTTCTTTATTAAAAATCAGCGCTGCATCATTCTCTTTTCTCATGTCCACACCAGATTACTTGCCTATCCAGGTCCTAGACATCTTGTAATCAACACCAGGGTCAGGGGAGGTGATTTTTGGTCTTTTTGTTTTGTCTGGCTAGTTATTGTTCAGAGATGGGGTTGATGCTTTACCATAGGTTATAGGTAGTTTCAGATAAAACTTTTTTTAGACTTTTATCACTGTAATTGTTTTGTTTTTTAAAAGCAACAAGTGAGTTTAAACTTTACCAAAGGGGGAAGGTATATACGTATTAGGGATGTGCATCTCCATAACTGAGGCTAGTTGCATAGACAACGATACGATATAAGACCGATACAGATGCAGTATGATTTACCCCATTACGGTGCAGTATGATCTGATTTTGATTAAATTAAACACAATGTGAATCAACACAATACGACACAATGCAAAAAATATATTTTATGCTATGCAATTCAGTGTATTACAGATTTTCGTTTTTTTTTTTTTTTTTTTTTTGGTTCAGACAGACAGCCATGTTGTGATACGTCATATTCACATAGCAGCATTGGTGATTAGAGAATGCATTTGAGAAACAGTTTAGAGAGGAGAAATCAATCTACATAAAAAATATTGGTCACAAATTATTGGTCACGTTCTAGATAATAAAAGTAAAGCACAGCTGCTAATAATTATATATAAACATTTTTTTTTTTTTGCATCATGATACAAATGCCAGCTTGAAACTGATGCACACTTTTTTAAATCGATGCATCGCATTGATAACTTTTATGCTGATGCACTGATGTGAATCTTACCATTCGGACTTTCATCACTGTAATTGCTTGGCTTTTGAAAGCAGCCAGTGATATTAACTTCAACAAAGGGGGAAAAGTATATACTAGAATTCTTTTTCTTCTTCTTTTTTAATGCTTTTATGTGTGTGTGGTTTCTTATTGTGGACATAAATCTAGTGTCTGGAGATTTTCAGATCACATGTGACCGTGGTCACCTGTGAGTTTTTAACAGCCCTGTGCTGTTCATCCTGTTCATCACATGTTTATGTCACAGTCCCATGGACCATTAATCCGAACGTCCACCATCTGTGCATGGCAATAACATGCATATATAGAGCCACAGAGATGTTGTTTATAAAAAATATAGCTCTAAATAGGCATGTTTAATTGCATGCCTTGAACTCTCAAACACATCCAGTCACCTAATGTTGTGAGACTGAAATAAAGGACAGGGAAGTCAGCCAAGCCGAAGGGACACGGTTTCACCTACACAGCTTTGCACCTTTGTCATGTTTCACAAATCATTGAACGCCGATCTCCGAACAGGTGTCTCCCCGGCAGTGTCTTCACCTATAGTTCACGCTACATGCGAGAAGTAACCGGATATAAATAGCCAGGTCTGCATCAAGACATGTGCAAGGGACCTAATTAAACAGCGTAAAGCAGTTAAACTGTGCTAAGAAGTACCTAGGAGATGGTCGCAGGAACTAGATCCAAATACACAAGGCTGGAAAAGCTCAGAGCAGCCACCTTGCAGGACGACTGTGTGAGCTGAATGCTACGCTCCGACAGGCTAATTTATCATTGTCCTGTTGCCAGGGCAACTTGGAATCATGTGATCCCGGGCAGTGTACCGGTGACTAGTAGAGAGTGACTCTGGTTTAAAGAGAGGCTTCCTGCGATGAGAAAGGCGAACTGACATTTCTCATAATAATGAAGCGTTGCGGCGTTGACAGAAAATGACAGTGGGAATCTCCTCTGTTTGTTTTTCTCCCTTTCGTGTTGTGATAGTTGCACAAAACGCCCATGCCTTCCTCCTAATTCCGCTTATCGAAATGAGTCTGGAGTTGTTTGTTTGCTTCTGTGCACGATTTGTTTGTCGGTCCGTGCATGTGTGTTTGCCTGTCGGCCGCTGATGAATTTAAATGACGTTTGCCGCCGAGCAACACTTTCTCTTTGTGACACGCTGGCTGGCTGCCACGTACATGCTCGCGGGCTCTGTGTCTAATGACGGCAGGGCCGGGGAGCAGCCAGGATTTCTGCAGATCCGCGGTGTAGGAGAGCCCCCCCATTACCCCTGCTGACAGGCCCTGCGAGATGAGCTCAGCTCATTTGCAGGATTTACAGAATTTCTATTGCAGACAGGCGGCAGGAGTGGCAGCGCTCGAGCGGATTTCTCAGAAAGCAGCCTGCTGTCTTTTCACTTTCTGGCCTCTCCATCGCTCCAGGCTCGCACGCGGTTAACGTCGTGTAGGTGGGTGTTTCTTCAACCGTGGGTGCTTTTGGTCTGGAGAAGGGATTAAACTGCCTTCGGATGACTTTTTAAATTCACTGGCTCATTAATTTGTTTACTAACGGTGTCTAACAGAATATATATAAATATTTTTTTGTGATTTCCTCCATAAATCATTCTGTGATAGAAGTGGCCACAGTGAAAGTTATTTTAAAGCTAAGATTTGATTCTATTGTATTCTAAATACACACAATTGATACACACAATATGTTTATTCTATCTGCAATGTAGTGTAACAATTGACCATTTTGCAGTCATTTACAAAATAACTTGATGTGCAAAACAATATACATTTTAAATAAGTGATATTTAATATATATATAATAATAGTTCTATAGTTTACAAGTGATATTTACCTTGGTTTTTCTTAAATTTTTAAGTTACTTATAATAAACATAACTTAAAAAGTATAAAAAAGTATTTTTTTATTTTAAATGTTGATTGTTGTGATGCCATACAGACGTGATATGAAACAATTTATGTATATAAAACAATATAAAATATTTTTACACAATAAATATTTAAATGTTTATTCACTCTGTTTGTTTCGTTCATTTTTTTTTTTCATTTATTGTACATTTTCTTATTTTAATATACATAAAAGGTCAAATGAATATCAAATGTAAATTTATATCATTTTCTAAAACCTTTTCAGTGTGACCTTCATGTAACAAAAAAAAAAGGCTGAAACCTGTTTATTTTAATAAAAATATACCCAACTTAATATAAATATGCCTGTTGTTGAAAAAACATCCACATTATGTCTAGTATTAGCAGGATCAGGCGTCTGCTTTTTGCAAAAAGCACAGAACACCTAAAGATTGTCTTATTAAGGGGGAACATGCAGGAAAACCAGTCCATTTGAAGAGGCGTCTCTCTAGAAGTTGTGTAAGTACACACCCTCTCCTCCTCTTCTTCATCCTCTGCCCTCCAGCAGCGAAGCGCATGGCGAGATCGCAGCCCTCTTTGCCCTCAAGTACAACATAAGTGGCTTTCTCAACAGAGCCCAATACAGACTGTTTTCCTCCTCTGCAGGTCTGTAATCCTGAGGGGTGTGGAAGAGCCTCAAAGAGCATTATTCATCTCTGTGTGCATAATGCTACATAGGGAGGGATTTTATGAGGGCTCGCCCGGGGGCAACACACAATGTGATGCACCCGCTCTACTGGTGCAAATCTGGTCAAATCAGCGAAAAGCCTCATAAAATAAGCCTTTTACACATTTATCTAACCAAATGAATCCAGCATTAGACAGTTTATAATGCCCAATATGTTTACATTGGTGTGTAGGGTGCATTTATTACCGTGTCGAACTGTAAGACAGAAGACAAGAGTTCCTAAATAAAGAAACCAACATCAGAATCTTTTTCTTAACCATTAATTATTTTTTATAAAAAATCAATGTTGATCTTTTAGCAGGTCCATGGAACAGCAACACTATTTTTGTCATCCCACGTGTTTGTAATTAGTCATATAATTATAGCTTTTTTTATTTTAAGTTCTATTTTCATGTAGATAAATGAAATGCCAACACCTTTTGCACGGCTCCTCTGCATTCTCTATTTCTCTCTCTCTCTCTCTCTCTCTCTCTCTGAAGCAAGTGTGCTATGAAATGTAATATGGAAAGTAGGTCATCTTTTTTAAGCATTATTCAATTAGAGCAGTGACACAGCTTTTGTGCTTGAAGTTCACACCAGGGTCACACTTTTGGTGTTTGGCAGGAAGAGAGATTATTTTATTTTATTTTATTTTTTATTTATTTTATTTTTTATTTTTATTTATTTATATATTTTTAAATAATAAAATAAAAACGTAAATACTTTTACATATAGTTTACATTTACAAAGAATGTTTACGTTTGCTGTTATAATAAAAATAAAAATCCAATTCTTTTTTAAAGACAAATAATATTTACATTGCTTAAAAGTTTGTGTTGATAGTATTGCATCACAGTACTTTAGCCAGTCTAGGGTCTTCTGTATGCTAGAGTGTGTTTTGTTCATTAGCCAGAAAGCTTCATTACACATGTTTGTTCCCTGTGTTTAAGAGGCTGATCTCTCTCTCTCATTCTTTCCGTTTCTCTCTCGATCTCTCACTCACTGTGGGGTGTAATTGGATGTTTTAATTGGGTTAGATTCTACAGCTGCAGTTCAAAGCTGCGGGTGTAATCTGGGTTTATGCTGGCCTGACATTAATCAGTTTTGCATGGGCATCCTGGGAGAAGCCGGGCTCCTCCAATACTGTGACTGTGCTGAGATGCTCGGTGGAGCTCTATTGGCTGCACAAACCTGGACGTGGAAAGAGGATTCAGAAATACAGGAAAACATACAAACAATCAGAGAAAAGAAGAGCCAGACAATAAAAACAGGAGGAGAAAGCCATTCAGAGCTCCTTCAATTAGCAGA